>NC_033799.1:1130037-1135105 GCF_001876935.1 Asparagus officinalis | reverse complement strand
CGACCGCGGGACACCATCTTGGTCAGGTATTATAGCGCGGGCTTCTCTATCTTCTCAGCGCGTAGTGACTTACCAGACTGGCCTCCCCCGTTCAACAGCCAGTATTTAACTTGTTTAACTTTTCCTCGGATGTACTCTGCCACGGCCTATAATCTCTAGCATTATCCTTCGATAAATTCCAAGCCAAATTTCTCGCTATTTCAACGGCCAAGCCACAAATCTGATGGGTAGCATGAAGGAGCAGAGCTGGTTGCCCGTCGTGTAGGACTCGAGCCCGAGGCACAGTTACCAGATTAGCGTGGGCTTACAAACCGCGAGCCACGACGCGGAGCCTGACACCACGCCATGGAGATAAAGTATGGCTGGGCGTTGGACTGAGATGCGTCGCAACGGCAGTCTACACTACTTCAGTCCAAGCCTACAGCTGACGAAGGAGCGCACTTCAAAGCGCATCCAGCCTCGTTAGTGTGGGAGTCAGCTAGAGGGCTGCACCGCATACCTGATTCGCAGACAAACGGGCGACTGGAGCGGCGCCCCCGGTGCAGGTGCGAGCACAAGCACACAACAAGAGACCGGTGGACGGCATCACGGCCGAGCAGCCAGAGATAGTGGAGCCGCGTCACGACGGACAACCAGTATGCGACGTGGCAGGTTTCTACATATTGAAGTCGCTGAAAGAAATAGCAAGACTCCTAGCGGCGAAATGACAAAGTTTCAAGACGACACGAATGGATATATCTTTCAATGCGCAGTTTTGCGGAAATTCACATCAAGCGTGGAGAGTTGTTCGGGCATTTCGCTGTCGTTTGATTCTTTGCTGTAAGCTTCATGCAGAATTAGATAGGGTTAGCAGTTCTATCCATGATTAGGACGTTTGGTTCTATTGCCATGATTAGCGCAGAGCGCCCGCGCCGCCGGCGGTTAGGCATTTTATTCACATGATTAGGAGTTGTGAATTCCGTATTCCTAATTAGCGAAGTTAGCGCTATGGAGATAGGGTCTTTGGCTTTCCTCTATATATATCCCTTCTATTGTTAGAAGAAACACAAAGGAGCAATGAAAGAACGCCAGATGACCGCAGATCGAGCCCAATCTATTCTTAGTAATTTAGGGTTCCAAGCAAACCAGACGGGGCGTACACCTGCGATTCAAGAATTATTGATGCGAAAGCGAGCGGTTTCGTCAAGTCTTTATCTCATGCAAAAGACAGCATTGCACATCATTGGGACGCCGTACGGTCTCGCCAGTCTTCTGTTCCGTTCAAAGATTGCTAAGGAGCAGGACTTTGCAAAGAATATTGATGAGGTTGCATTATGTATAACTGGAGCCGTTACGAGAGTTGAGAGACCGCCAGCAGTTCGAGTCCGGTTGCCTTCTTCTCCCTGCCCCTGATACATAGTGAATTTCTCATATTGTTGCCCCGTGGACGTAGGTCGAAGTTGGTCGACCGAACCATGTAAATCCCGGTGTTCTTATTCTTGATTGTGGTTGTTCTATCTTGTTGATTGTGGGTTGGCTTCCGAGTTGCGCATATCGTGGTAGGCGGGGAGACTGAAATTCCCCAACATAGAGAAAATCCTATTATGAACTAAACTTTTTATTTATTGTTCTTTCTAAAAGCTGGATTTGATCAAGAAATTTTATAGATCGGGTCAAACAGTAATAGAATCGAGCATACAAATTACAGACTCATTTGACTTTAAACTGGTTAGCTCTGGTATATCGGCAGCGATATTAACTTTTAACTCAAAAGGCAGTGGCAAATTTTTAATGTGTTAGTAAATTGATTGTAGTTTTCCTTTTGAGATGGATTGATTATTTGTGTAATTAGTCAGGACTCCGATTCATTTGCCTAAATCAGTTGATACCAAATCGTTGATTTTAGGTGACGATCCAAAATCATAAATGGAAGGTCAATTCTGAATATAAACTTCAATATCTTCAAGAAAAATTACTTGAGAAATGCTGTCAATAAGAGGAGTAAGTTTTTCTTACCCCTATTACCCTTTGCATGTATCAGTTCAAAGTAGTCATCCACATCTTTTGATTATGTATATAATTGTTCCCAAATTTAATTCCATGGGCAAGTTTTGTTTCATTTTCTGAAGTATGAAAAGAAAATCAACAAATGGGTCCCCACAGATAAACTATCTTGTGATTGCTATTAAGTCTTCCATCTATTCATGGAAATTATGCATAATTAACTTGGAGTATTTCAATTTTTCCATTTGGATATTACCATGAGGCACACAAACCTTTCTCAAATTTCGGTTTTTGTGCTACTGATCTACCTTCAATATTGTGAGAAAGTAGGATTATTCAACTAAAATTTAAATAGATAAAAGGCAATTTCAGATTGCATGTGTTTGAAAATTGTCTATAATTTCCACGTGAATTTTGTCATTTTGATATAATCCGATAGAGAGGGTTTCAATTCTTGTAGTGATAGAGGCTACTTTCAGGAAGTTGGAAATTATACCCAAAATAGTCTGAAGAAACAAGCCATATCACCCGAGCTTGAAGAATGTTTTGTACCTAGTTGCTTTCTCTAGTATTCTAAAAGACTGAGAACATGGTGAGCTATCCTGGTTTCTATCCTCTTAAACTTCCGCACAAAAATAAATAAATATATATATAAATAAACACCATTCTGCATTAACTCTTTAGATCTAACAGATTTCAGATACCAGTAGATGGATTTGAAGAACCAGACTGCTTTGAGAATACGTGTGCTTGATAGAGCCTGCCCACTTCACTCCTCCGGCTCAGTGAATGAGGGAAGAATCTGACACCCTTATCTTCACCTCCGGCTCAGTAACCATGAATGACGAGTTTCCATACTGTGTCATGAAATGGATTGTAAATTAAAGTTAGAGAAAGTGATGTACATACCTTCAGCAGGGTCTTTTTAATTTATTTTAAGCGTAGGATCTCTCAATAGAATCAACAGGTGCAGAGGATAAAGCACAAGACAAAGAAATCTGTTGGAGAAGAGAATGTATGAGGTTCTGCCAAACACCATCAGCTTGCTTTTTTGTTCTCGTTTGAGAAGGAAAATTTTAGCTAGTGATCCCAGTAAAGTTTAGTTTAAGGAGTTTTGGCAGTTGGTGGCTCTACTAGTTGTTATCATGCATATAACAGCTTGCTTCCTTTGTTCTCGTTGTCATTGGTTTTCTTCCCAGTCAAGGCAACTTGATAAAAAGGCAGTATCATATAAAGAGGTTCCCCATTTTTGGCAATAAAGAGGAGGTGACTTTCAAATCTATCGGATTCATTTGAATATCTAATCGTCAGTGAACTTGAGAGCTACACAATGCTCGTGTGCTAGTGACTAAGCAAAGAGATCTTTGATTAACTTAAGGTTGGTCGAAAGTATTAGAGTTTCCAACTTACATTATGAGTGTCAGTTCATTATATTGGCATATTGTCTGATCATCCTGCTTTTGGTTACAAGGAAAGACCTGTCCCTAAACCTCCCACCCAATTTAGCAGTTCATTCGGTATACAATTTTAAATGATAGGCTATGCAGTATCATACAAATCACACTGGCAATAATAATACCTCTCCTTGAGAACCTGAATTAAACGTCATAAACAATGAGCAATCATCTTTAAGCTATATCTGCTCACCCTAATCCATAAGAATGATACAAAAATTTCCTGCCATCACTTATCCCCACAGCTTTATCGAATAGATATTTTCATTATACGGCCTTAAAAACAATCCTACTTTAAACGTTAAATCAAATTGTTGTTACTTAATTGCGTCAAACCAAGTTTTTTAGATCCACTGTTTAGTTCTTTTTGTGCACCCTCTAAATTAAGTCCCACAAAATAAAAATATAACCATACTATCCTGACTTGGTAGCATTATGTGGTACCTTATATGCACATCGACTAAAGCACACTCTCACAACCTCAGAACATTATTACACCAACAAAATCTACATTGCGTTGGAACCTAAGCAATAACCTTCGCACAAATTCTCAACCCAAATGAAATTCTTTCTCCATTTAACATTCTAAAAATAGGAGAAATCCGTTATGAGTTTTTATATTATGAAAATAGCAAACCCTAATTTACTTGCTGCACCTCAATTCACGTATGTAATAAAAAAAAATAATCAATCTAACTCTGTCAACCAAATGATTAGCAATCTGCACCGATAACTAAAGAAGTTATTAATTTGCTTACTGTATAATTGTCACAAGACAAAAATACACCACCTTGTCGTTATGAAAGGGAATTGGAGCATAGCATGTTTAAATAAGGATTTTGGCAAATAAGTAAGAATATGCTTGATGGTTTAGTTCAAATAATTATGCGCAAATAAGCAAAATTCTAGTTCTAGTCGTGAAATAATGTCTTTCAATTTGTCAAGCAAGCAAGCGCACGTACTTAAGATAGAATTGGAAGAAACCCAATTATACCTGTGGGATATAGATAAGAATATCTTAAACTCGAACCATGACTTAACACAATTAAGTTTGCTGCAAATGATAAACTCAGAACTATCATTATACAGAACTCGTCTAATAAGTCTAGAAGAAGAAAAAATAAAGAAGAACCTAAACCGAATGAACAAACAGATCTTGGCTCTTACACAGAGCTAATACAATATCAACCCTCTTCGATACTCTATCTCCCCCAACCTTCAAGATTATCATTTTAACCACTACACCCCAATCAACAAAGACAAAGTTGGTGGTTTTGCAACTTACTGGACGTTAAATGAGATACGCAAAAGACCGTGTTTATCAATAAACACAAATACAAATATATAACAAATTACCGAAGAATAACAAAGAACCAAATACATATTGTATTCAAGACAATTAAGACGCTAATTCGACTGAAAAAAATACATTGCCAGCACAACTTGAGATCAGATATTTGGCTCTATGCTCGAGCACTGGATTGGCTACATTGGCCTTGGGCCTGGCCACACATATGTCCACTAAATCACAACAGATCAATATTAATCAACTTCAAAATATAGGAATAGCGCATTTAAGACCACACTGTTAAAACCTGAATAACCATAACCAAATGAAATAACATATTTCC
>NC_033799.1:1128520-1129037 GCF_001876935.1 Asparagus officinalis | reverse complement strand
GATGCTACAATATTGATTTATAAATGTGAGGTTTTCCTTGGCTATTAAAAATGTAATTTATAAGCATGCTTTCATAGCATGACTATGCCCTCAATATTGATTGGAAATGTTTTGGGTCATGATTATTTTTCATAGTTTTACGGAAGTCGTTCCACGGTAACTCTGTGGTTAGTGCACAACATTTCATGCACGGTCACTTAAATTAAATCGACAAATATGAGATTTATAAAGGAAACTGAACGGAGAATATATAAGGTATATAAATGGGCTCATGCGCATTCCTGATATTTTGAGTTATATATATACAAGGGCCAAGGCCCAAGGCCCAAGAGCCAATCCATCTCACAAACCACAAATATGGGATATTTTTTCAGTCAACAGCCAATGTTAAACAATATGATGTTCTGGTAATTATATTATTTGATAAACATCTTACTATCCATTAAGTCCAGAAGTGGCACCAAAACACCATCTTTTTCTTTTTGGGATTTTGAGGAAAATAATCTTGAAGTTGGGG
>NC_033799.1:1088866-1127520 GCF_001876935.1 Asparagus officinalis | reverse complement strand
TAGAAGAAGCCAGTCTTCTTGTGAATGCCAACCTGCAAGCACTCCAATAGAGGGCAAAGTGATTTTGTTAGACCTAGAGGGGGGTGATTAGGGGTCTTTATGCTAATCTAATCCGATTAAATGCCAATTAAAATAATAACAAAGTTATTATTCTGCAAGATAGATATACAATAGTTATAAGCAAGTAAGCAATATACACAAGTGACTAATCCTATATGATGAAATATATATGAGTTATATGCAAGGATAATGAAACTAAGGGTGAATATAACATAAACAAGATAAACAAGATAGTGGATAATATGAACTAAGAGGCAAATGACAAAGGCGATATAAACAATATGGCTGAAGTAAAAGAACGCCAATGACAACTCAAACACACGATATGATCACGGAGTTCGGACCTTCCGTCCTACGTCTCCGCCTCCCCACTCCCGGTGAAAATCCATATCACAACCGGGTTTTCTAGCGATTCACCCGAATAACGTTTACACCTCACAAATTTCTCTCACGGAGTTCAGTCCCCCGACCTACGTCTCCGCCTCCTGCTCGAGAGATCTCCACTCACACTCTCACGATGTGGCTACACTCCACGCCTCACAATACGGTTTTTTACTAACCGAAACTCTACAACACTCACCGACTTGTAACAACAAAGTATTTGTTCTCTAATACAAGAGTGAGAACTCAATTAAGCACCACTCAAAGTTACAATCTCTCACCAACCCAACATATACTATGTTATAAAGATACAATAAGCTCAATGGTGTGTGTGTAACATGAGTAAATAAAATCTAAGCCAATTAGCAAACTAGCTCAATTAATAACGAATATAAAAATCAATAATGAAATTGCTAGAGAAAGAGTTAGAAAAAAACTTCTTCTATAAACACAAAAAGAGGATGAAAGGATTGAGAATGAATCCCTCAATCTGCATAAAACAAAAAAAAAAAAAACCTCTCTTTGTAACTAACCCAATCTTAAACAAACAGTAAAACCCTTAAACAAAAACTCTTTAAAGCTTGTTTTAAAACTTTCTTAGATCGGCTTGAGAGTGAAGACAGATGGGTATTTTACCCTCTCATAACTCAGCCAAAAGCCCCCAAGCAAAATGACCAAAAAACACCTGCAACGGCTCAAAAAGAAGCCGCTTGGAACTCCAGCGGTCGACCGAATTGAAAGTCGCCGGTCGACGCAAGCAAGGTCAGAAGCAGAAGCCGTCCGAGAGCCGTCGGTGCACCGTGAGAAATTCGGTCGACCGATGGTAAAATTTCGGTCGACGCGGAGAAATTTCGGTCGGGACGATTACTTAGCAGTGCGGCAGATATTTTTGTAAAATCAATATAAAATAGTAAATAAACTCCAAAAATTATAAAAATCGTTGGGAATGTTCTAGACATGTAGAAATAACATTTCAGGAGAAGCAATTCTGAAAAATCTATTCCCAGTTGAGAGAAATAAATGTTTGAAGCACAAAAATAGCAGTTTTTGAAAATCTGGCTGTGATATACGATTTGTTAAATCAATTAGGCAAGTAAATCAACTCCAAAATAGTAAAAACTGGAGGACAAGTTTCTAAACATGTAGATAAACATGTCAGAGAAAGAATTTCAAAAAATATTCACTTCTATTGCTAAAAATCATTCAGTTTTGTAAAACATGCACGAACATGTGCACGGAACGAAAACGTGAATTTGTAAATTTCCTTTAAACATAACAAACAATTTCAAACTTTGATGAATCTTTGCGAAATGTTTGTAAACATGAAAACACACATGTTAGAAAAAGATGTTCTCAAATTGAAATTTTTATTTGTGAAAACTCATGTATTTGCAAGTGGCCGAAAGCATGAAAACCAAAACCATGCATGTATATATAACTATATATATGCATAGAAACGCAAATACGTTGTTGTGTATATGATATTGACTTAGAGTATCTAACAACATAATATAAACCTAAACAAATAACCAAAGCTTCGATCTTGATCTTCAATAGGCTGACTTTGATATATTTGCGGATTGAAGCTTGAATTATCTTTAACTTGAATTGCAGTATTGCTTCACTCGACAATTTCCGCCAAACTCCATTTGATATCGTCGGTGAATGCGCTATTCCATCCATCCTCCAATGTTGTTTGTCTATAATACATAGGAATGCACAAACACTAGACAAACAATAATTAGTAGTAAATTGTTGTAAATCATCATCAAAACAAGAAGCAAACAATCTCCCCTTTTTGATGATGACAAACAAATTTACAAAAAAGAAATATATGCATGAATACAAATGAATATATAAATTATAATCACATGCATATATGGAAGGAAATGTATACTCACAAAATTTCTCCCGCCTTTGACAACATCAAAAAAGGCGACAAAGAATTAAGAGACGCGAAAAGCTCCCCTTCAATAAGCATAGGTGAGTTAAAAACAAACATAGATAGGGAATAGCTCCCCCTATCAAGATGAAGGGCAATTGTGAGGTCATGGCAACTATGTCTGAGCAAGCATAAAAGATATGCTAAGCAATCAATCACATTCCAAGAGATAAAGAGAACACTATAATGTATCTTTAGTATACGTACAGTTTGGAATGTCGTTTCAATCATAATAAACATAAACATTATGTCCACAAGATAGACATTGTTAAAATACAATGATGAATCATAAAAATTTCAAAGAAAATCCTAGATCATCAATTTGTCAAAGCGTTAATATAATTTCTTTGAAAACATCAAACCATAGAAACATTTAAAACAATTTAAATTGACTTGTGCTTCTTAATGATTAAAACATCAGCAAATTATACTCAAGTAAACTCATGACTATGGATTTGAAACAAATCACTGATTTCATCGGGGCACTATATTCTACGCTCTTGGCTGTATTTAACCCATATAACATTTTTGCACCGGTAAACATAATTTGGAGAATAAACACCATAAACCGAGGGTTATATAAACACAACTCTCATCAACAATTGAAGACTAAAAAATATGAAAACAAAAATTTGAAAAAATGTTTCATTAACAAAAAAGTTTTTAAAAAACATAATTTCAACACCAAGACAAAGAAAAAAAATAAGAATACCTAAAAATTCTTGGTTTAAAATCAAGTTTGCTTTTGGTACCCAAGAACTCTGGTACCCTAAAAGATTTAGGGACATGACCCCTATCATTTAAGCTCAAAGCCTTTAAGTTATGACCCTCTTAGGCATATATGCGTTGCACTAACATGGTCAAAACAATTTCATTAAATGACCCTTCCGATTGCAATTATTAGCAATGAAAGAGAATTCATTTGTTTTGTGCGAACATTAGCTCGTGCACGGAAATCAATTTGCAAATAAAGATTTTCTTTTAATATTTTGCAAATGAGAAACGTCATTAAACAAAGGTGGTCTTTTTTGGAGAATTGCAAATTTGCGAGTATTTCGCAATCAAAGAAAATTTGCAAGATGTCCAACCTACCACAAACATCATTATTTAAAAACATGTGTTACTAGAAGCATTTGGCAAATGAGATTTAATTTTCAAATCAAAACAATATTTGGCAAATGAACCAAGACGACCACAATTGATCACATATAACACATGAGCATGGCTTATGATGAATAAGGGTGCATGTGTGTGTACATGTGATGAAGAGAAGCTACACTGAGTATGCACCAAGAATATTAGTCTTGGAGGATTTATATGTGCATCATAGCAAAACGTAGCTAAATGCCTTTACGGCCGCACTATAGAACACTTATAAGTTTTTGCTATACATGTTGATGCATAATGCGTGGATGATTTTGATTTAGTCTTGGCACCACATATCCATAAGCTTCTTATGGTTATTAAGTGCATTATTTCAAAAGTTGAAATGCTAAAGAGTGAAATACTTATTTTTTCATAGCATTCAAATCTTCATTTTTAGAGCACATATGCATTTTTAGAAGTAGAACATAAATAGTTATTATGAAAGAAAGCAGTATTATTTTGTATGTTCTTTACTTCTAACATGGCATTATCTCTTTCATGAGTTAAACTGAGCAACGTTTTGAAGCTTAAAGAAACATGATCCAATTTTAATTTTTTATTGTTTCTTACGATCACATTTTCATTTGAAATAGTTTCAACTTTATGATGCTAACACTCATGATGGATGTCAAATCTTTCATGCTTGCTTTGTACAGTTAATGAATCATTTTGCAATTTATGTTAAAGGCATGTAATAATTTTTTCACTAGCACAAGGCAAGTTCATCAATTATGTAAATCATTAATAGATTTGAACACCTCGCAACCTCACTAGGGCTATCGCTATCGCCGTGTGGCATGATTGCTCCACATGACTTGAAAGCGGGACTCCTCCAAAGCTTTGTCGGATCGCCTCCAATCTCCTTGAGTGCTTCTATAAAATAATCCATAAAGGTTGTAAGCACTATCAAACATGAACAAACTTGTTAGAAATAGATGGTTAAAAGCATTTAACAAAATATTCTACACAAAACCCTGTGTTTCCATGGTAAACATGCGATGATCATTTCTGTTCCACTTGATTCTCCAAAATGGCAGCAATATAAGCATCAGTCTATACATTTCCCATTAAATCAAGAATGTTGTTAGATCTAACAAATAATTAAACTAACACACCCATTGGGCATAGGGGAAATTGTCAAATTAGGAGCATACACTAGAATCAATAGCCTCAAACAAGATGCATTATTCATATTCATAATTTGTAAAAATATGCAGCAAGATACAAATCAATCAAAACAAGATTAGGCAAAAATATAACTTGGATCTTTAACTCAAGGCGCGATTAGACCTTAAATCAAAGAGCACCAACTTATACCAATTGTTAGACCTAGAGGGGGGGTGATTAAGGGTCTTATGCCTAATCTAATATCCGATTAAATGCCAATTAAATTAATACAATTCAAAAAAATGTATATATTTTGCAAGATAGATATACAAGTTATAAGCCAAGCAATAAGCAATAATACACAAAGTGATATATCCTATAATGATGGAATATATTATGAGTTATATTGCAAAGGATATGAAACTAAGGGTGATATAAAACATAAACAGATAAACAGATAGTGGATAATTGAACTAAGAGCAAATGACAAGGCGAATATAAACAATAGGCATGAATAGTAAAAGAACGCCAAATGACAAACTCAAACACACGATATGATCACGGAGTTCGGACGCTTCCGTCGCTACGTCTTTTTCCGCTGCCCACCTCCGCGGGAGAAATCCACTATCCACAACCGGGTTTTTACGTTCACCCGAATAACGTTTACACCTCACAATTTCTCTCACGAGTTCAGTCCCCACGACCTACAGTCTCCGCTCTCACTCGAGGAGATCTCCACTCACCACTCTCAACAAGTGGCATACACTCCCACCAATACGGTTTCTAGCTAACCGAAAACTCTAACACTCACGATTTAACAAAAATAATTTGTTCTGCTAATACAGGTGAGAAGCTCAATTAAGCACCACTCAAATACAGATCTCTACCAACCCAACTATACTATGTATGAAAGATACAATAAGCTCAATGTGATGTTGTGGTAACAATGGTAAAATAAAGATTAACTACAATTAGCAAACTAAGCAATAAAAGAATATAAATCCAATATGAAATTGCCTAGGAGAAAAGTTAGAAACTTCTCTAAACAACAAAGAAGAGGATGAAGATCTCCCTCTCTTGTGTGCTAGTAAATCTAGCACATACTTCCTTTGGGACAACAATAGGCCATGCTTTTGATATGCAACTTCAATCCCAAGAAAATACTTTGGCTTTCCCATATCCTTAGTGACAAAATAACGGTTTAGATATTCCTTAGTCTCAGCTAAAGCAACAGAGTCACTTCCCGCCAGCAGAATATCATCAACATATACGGCTAAAATAACCAGATCAGTTGTTGTGCGTCGAAGAAAGACAGAGTGATTAGACTGACAGCGTTGGAAACTAACACTAGAAATAATCTTGCTGAACTTATCAAACCAAGCTCAAGGACTTTGCTTTAATCCATATATGGCCTTTCTCAGCCTGCAGATAATATTCTCCCCTTGAGCAACAAACCCAGGAGGTTGCTCCATATAAACTTCCTCGTCCAAATCACCATAAAGGAAAGCATTCTTCACATCTAGTTGGTGCATCGCCTAATTCATATTAACAGCCAGAGAGGGAAAAGAATCGTGATGGAGTGAGACGAGCAAGCTGGGAGAAAAAGGTTTCAAAAATAGTCGATCACCAATAATGTCGGGTATAACGCTTTAGCCACCATGCGGCCTTTATACGGCAAAACAGACGCCATCGGGCGATATTTCAAGTAAGCAGCCGCATCTGTAACCAATACACGTCGCCACCAGTAGGAAGAGAGACCAAGTCCAAGCCCTCTTAGAAAGCAGTGCATTCATTTTCCTCATCCATAGCCTGCTCCAAGCTGGTACTTTTCATAGGTTCCTCATGTGACCCTGGGTTATAGATAAGTGGACAAGGACAAAACAAACTGACGAAAAGATGGGGTGAGACGGTCCAAGAGACAAAAAGAGAGATAGGATATTTCGGGCAAGACCGTTTACCTTTTCAGAAGAGCAATATGGATATCCAAGTCAGAAGGAATAGAAGTCTCAACATGAGAATGGACCAACAACTGGAGATGAAGGTTCAGCAGGAGCAGAGTCAGGAGCATGTACCTTTGGGCGGGCGAGAGTATGTTAGTAGAGGCTTCGGTGCAAGGAGCGACAGGAGCAGGGTAATGGATGTCAGTAGTAGGAGCAGAAGAAGGTGTGTACGCGGTGTATCGTCAGTAGTAGTGGAACCAGATGAAAAATATGGGACAGACTAAAAAAAAGTAACATCAGCAAACACAAAATATTTTTTGGTGGACGGATGATAACACCTATACCCTTTTTGAGTACGAGCATATCCGACAAAAACGCATTTGATGGATCTAGAAGACAACTTATCCAAACCAGCTGTTAAATCTTGAACAAAACACGTAGAACCAAAGACACGGGGAATTACAGAAAATTATTTTTTATCAGGATAAAGACAATTGAATGGTATTAAACCATCAAGGACAGAGGAAGGCATGCGATTAATCAAAAAATTGGCAGTGAGAACAGCATCAGACCACAAATACTTTAGAACATTCATATGTATCATCAATGTTCTAGCAACATCTAGAATATGCCTATGCTTCCTCTCAGCAACTCCATTTTGTTGTGAAGTGTGAGAGCAAGAAGTCTGATGAATAATGCCATTAAGAGCACAAAATTTTGAAACATCACTTTTCATATATTCCAAAGCATTATCAGTACGAAGAATACAAATAGAAGTAGAGAACTGAGTTTTTATTTCATTATAAAAGTATTCAATAACGCGCGAGACCTCTGATCTCTCTTTTAACAAATAAAGCCACGTCATGCGAGAGAAATCATCAACAAATATAATGAAATATCGATAACCTTGCACAGAGGGAACACGATAAGGACCCCAGACATCAGAATGAACCAACTCAAAAGCAAAGCTACTGCATTTATCGACTCGACTCTGAAAAGTAGCACGATGGTGCTTACCTAGTTCACACGACTCACAACCTAAAGAGGAAATAGATGGTTGAACAGAAACTACCGATCTAAGTTTTTGTAGTGAATGATGACCCAAACGCTAGTGCCACAATAAAGTAGAGTCAGGCCGTGATGCAACAAGACCAACCTTTGGCACACTGTCGTCCAAATAGTACATACCTCCTCTCTCATGCCCTAAACCAATCGTCATCCCAGTTGCTAGGTCCTGAAAAACACAATAAAATGGAAAGAAGGTGACTTTACAATTATTTTGTTTTGTAAAGTTGCTAATGGATAATAGGCTAACAGGGAATTTGGGAACATATAACACATCAGTTAGTTTTAAAGAGGAAGTAGCATGAACTACTCCATCACCACGAACTAGAGAAAGAGTACCATCAGCAATGCGGATAGAGGGAAGCTTATCAGAAAGATGTAAAGATACAAAGTGATCCTTTATACCTGTCATATGAGATGAGGCTCCAGAATCTAGTACCCGGGGTTTGTGAGAAGAAGCTATGTAAGCATCCATACCTGAAGAGGATGTATGAGTAGCAGAATGATTGTTCTGAGAGAGTTCTAGCTGGCGTAACCTCTCATAATCTGCCTGAGAAATCTGAACAGTAGGAGCAGTAACAGCTGGACCACCAGAAGTAGTAGCAGAAATAGATGAGTGAGTCGACTCGGTATCAGCTACCTGGGCCCACTGAGGACGACCAAACTTCTCCCAGCACTTCTTAGAAATATGATTGGTTTTCCCACAGTGACCACACTGTTGTGAGCTCTTATCAGATTCACCTTGTCTCCCGCCAAAGGAGCTACGTCTTCCTCCTGAATCACAGCCACGTCCACGACCACGGCCTCTGTCTCGACTAGAGAACATGGTAGACTGATCCATTGTAGGTGGAGACAGTATAGTAGTAGTAGAAGTAACACTAGTAGAGGCCTGCATGACTCCGGAGAATGTAGTAGTCAGTGAAGGAATCGTATCATCACCCAATATTTGTCCCTGCACCTGGGACTATAAATTAGGGTGCAATCCAGAAAGAAACTTGGACACTGCCAGATCGCGGCGATACCCCAACAACGTCGTTGCATCAGCTACTGCAGGCTGATGTATATCTAGTTCGTCTATCAGTCCCTTCAACTCACCAAAGAACTCCAGAACTGACCTATTTCCCTGTTTGAGCGTAATAGTCGCTCATAAATCTCAAATACACGGGAAACATTCTTCTCATTCCCGTACATAATCTTCAGGCTGTCCCACATCTCCTTCGCAGTGGTTAAAAACATAACGCTGCTACTGATCTGTGCTTCCATACTGTTGAGAAGCCAAGTCATAACAGAATAATCAGATGATAGCCATGTAGTGTAGGTGGGATCTGAGGTGGGTGGTGGAGATGCCAGAAGATGTGGGAGTTTGCTCTGAGCGCCAATGAAGATGCAGAAAGCTTGCGCCCATAGCAGATAGTTTGTACCATTTAATTTGATTGTAGTCCCCAAGACTACCTTAGGCGCAGAGGTCTCTCCAGCAACAACAGGAATAGTTGAAGAGGAAATATCCGACATCGAAGTAGTAGTCATTTTTGCGCAACAATAGTAGATAGATAGTAGTCAAATAGGCAGTGCAGTAGTAGTAGTATTCAAAATAGGCAGTGCAGATAGTAGACAGGTAGTAGTCAAATAGGCAGTGTAACAATAGGCATACGAGGCAGAGTAGTAGATAGTCACGCCCTTACGCCGTGGAGGCGATATCACCTGAGGGAGAGAGCCCTGGCTTCTGTTTGCACAAAGGCTCCAGTCAAACTCTATATTCTCGTTTCTCGAAGGAAACAAGAATAGAAGTGAAATTCTCGTTTCTCGAAGGAAACAAGAATAGAAGTGAAAGATCTCAACGAGGTGAGATAGACACTCTTCCTCTCATCAGTTCTATGACTGAAATGTCGAGGGATACAATCGTCCTCTCATCAATTCGAAGACTGAGATGTCGAGGGAGTAGGCACTGTAGCGACGGCGGCACTATAGTGAGGCACTGTAGCGGCAGCACTGTAGCGGCGACGGCTAGTGGCGGCGGCAAGGAGAAGAGGCGGCGGTGGCTGGGGTTTTTGAATGAGGATTTGTGGCGGCTAGGGTTTCATGCTCTGATACCATGTAGAGAATAGAGAAAACCCTAATTGTACTTTATTGAGATAATAAGAGAGAGATATATAGCCATACAAATAGGGTTAAGGTTAATGGGTAACGGCCCATTAACCCAATACCCAATACTTAATTTAACACTCTAAAAATAAAATGAGAACTTATGTTAGAACAGAAAGTTTAGCAATTAGCATAAAGGAAAGGTAAACATTCTAGTCAAGAAATACTAATTTAACCATGTATATCTAGCTAAAGTTACAATTTTTTTTGTAACAGAAGGTAAATTTTGACTTTGACAGAGAAATTCTTTTTTACCACAAAAAACGAAACCAGCCAGTATGCATCTATTGAAGCACACAACTGTTAGACTAACAATAACCAGAATGGGCGATTTTGTTTATATATTATATCATAGACCGAGTACATCATAGGTTGAACTAATTCATGCATAAGGATTTTGGTCTCAGCATGCATGATTGTCTCTTGTAATCAATAGACTACAAATATAAAGGTGCAGAGAAAGGGAGGACAGCTAGCACCATTGCAGAAGATTAGCTAGAAGATTCAGATATTATAATATAACAGATATCAAGAGAAGGCTCTCAAGGTTGAAGCATAGAGCAAGAGAAATTTATGCAAAATATTTATGATGTTCCCTACGATCATCAGCAAACTAACTTGCGACTGCAAAAGAAAACCTGTCTGTACTTTGTAATATCAAAGAAGAGAAAATCTCTGAAGTAGTAAACTTAAACAAATTCCTGAGACTTTTTCAATCAACAGCTAAAGTTAACCATATGATGTTCTGGTAATTATATTTCCTAATAAACAGCTTATTTACCCATTAAGTCCAAAAGTGGCATCGAAACACCATTCTTTTCTTTTGAGAATTTGAGGAAAATGATCTTGAAGTTTGGGGAAAAACTAGATGGATATATTTCTTCTAAAGCCGAAACCTCCTTCTAGACTTATAACATCTGTAAACTAGTACATGACCCCATGTTATCATCAGCGATCATATCATCAGTACTTGATTTCTAGTCTGACAGATTTGAGGCATATTGAAGCAAACGCATGTGGCTAAACTATAGCAACTAAACATATTCATATCCATCAAATAGTGACTCAAATGCTCAGTTCTATCTCCAAATGCATGGTGCTTCAGGAGATGATGCATAACCTAAACCTAACATCAAAGATCTAAGAGTTAGACAAAACTGTGACGGCCTCTCAACCTGACATTAGCTTGTATCAGCTCATATCAGATTCATGACCAATGATTTTCTTAAAACCTAAACATCCGGTAGAACTTGTTTGAAATGCAATTTTAAACCCATCTAACTAAGGTCCAAAAATAGTTCTTCTTTGCCTAAATTATGAACGAATATAGACAAAGGTAAATTTACATCATAATATAAGGAAAGGAGATCACATCCACGTTCAAGGCAAGACGAATGCGAAATAACATTGTGCCTAGCTACTGAGGCACCAAATTAAGGAAAAGGCCCAGATGGAATTACATTACTGTAATTGTTGAAAAGAGAAAGTAATTAAGGAATATTAGAGGGGTTTTATGTAAATGTGGGTGTATGGCTATATAAGCCAAGTTATTCTATCAATGAGAACTGAATCAAAACCCTAATCTTTCAATATGGTATCAGAGCCCCAATCCTAGTCGCCTCCCTCTTCAACCCGCCGAAGCTCCAAACAAATCCGAGGGGTTAGGGTTCATAACTAGCTTACCTGTTCGCCACGTTGAACCCCGACGAAGGATAGTCAGCACTTGCTCACCTTGAGCCTGAGAGGTGGTCGACGGCGGTCTTGGCTAGGGCTAGAGTTACCTCCGTCGATGTTGAACTCGGCGGTCAACATGGGAGCTCCCGCCGACAAACTGAAGCTGCTGATGCTGGAGAAGAGCAGATCCAGGCAGTGAAGGGATTCGAGGGGTCGTTCGGGCGGTAGGAGGCGCGAAGGCGGTGAGCAGATCCAGGCGGAGCTCCTTCGAGTTGCCGACGGAGAGACCGGAGAGGAATGAGAGGCCGAGGATGCTGATGGGGAGCTAGGTAGAGGACCAAGGGATTCTGGTCTTCTCGGAATTTCAGAGGAGCCTTCGTGATTAGTTTTAGGGTTTTTTTTTGGGAGAGCGATTTCAGATCGGGGGGTTTTAAGGAGAGAAAAAAAACAAAAGACCAGGGACTGTTGCTGATTATATCCAAAAAAAAAGAAGGAGGAGGATCTGTAATCTGTATTAGATGATTCTTGTTTCTTTTCTCGAATAGTAATAGCTTGTTTAGGTTCCCTCGACAGGCCAGTCCTCGAACTGATGAGAGGAAGAGCTGATATCTCACATTGTTGAGATATCTTGCTTTTTGGTTCTTGTTTCCTTGGTGAAATAGGAATTCTTGTTGATCTAACTCTCTTGTTGTGCTGTCGAAGTGCTGCCGGAATTTCCGTTGCGCACCACAAGAATACAAGTTGGATCGATGACGGAGGCTGGCAGAAATCCGATGGAGGAGATCATCAAGAAGTTGAATCCTGATGAGATCTCAACACTGATGCAACTGATGAGGTTGTCGAAGGGAGAGTGCTCGACAAAGCCACCACCCACGAAGGTAGAGCTTCCACCTATCGATGTAAAGCTCGATGGACCTGCGACATATCTGAGTTGGTCGCGACGGGTGAAATATACCCTTGCCGGGAGGAGCCTAGAGGGATATCTGACAGGGGAGAAGACTGAGCCGGCTGAGGGATCCGCAAAAAGAGATGAGTGGAAGTCCACTCATATGTTGGTATATATCTGGCTTCTGAATTCTGTAGTCTAGCCAATTGCTGCCACAGTGGATGGCCTTGGGAGGGTGCATGATGTTTGGGAGAAGCTAAGGAGGACCTACGATGGGGGTGGGGAATAACCTAAGGGTATTTCAGATCGAGAAGGAGATCAGCGCTACAGTCCAGGGAGAGAGGACTGTACAGGAGTACGCCACAGAGCTGGAGCATTTGTGGCTCGATCACGATCACTTCTCGCCCCTAGCGAGCTACAAGGACCCAGAGTGCAAGGAGCGCGAGGCCTCTTTGCAGAAGAGGACCATGTTGTTTCTCTGAGGTTTGGCTCCAGCGTATGAGCAGAGGATGGCGTTGCTACTAACCCAAATGAAGATCCCACCACTGGAGGAGGTAGTCTCAGCTATGATACAGGAGGAGAGCCGTGTCAGGCTACAGGTTGGGACATGTGGACTTACAGGAGAGAAGTCTGCACTGGTGGTATCCAACCCAGATAATACTGGATTTAGAGGGGAGACTAGGCAGTGCTTCAACTGCGGAGAGGTAGGGCATCTGAGACAGATATGCCCTAAGCCACAGAGGAACTGGGGTGAATGTGGTCAGGCTGGAGGCAGTGGCCGTGGCCGTGGAGGCAGGCGAGGTGGAAGAGGAGGCCACCGGGCAAACTTGACAGTGGCAGAAAGGAAAGAAGAAGCTGAGATGATCTTCACCAATGAGGATCGGGCACTCTTGGTAGCACTAAAGAGGAAGCAGAGAGCAGTAGATGATGTGTCTGAGGGGTCATCTACTACTTTCTCTGGAGGGGACTATGCCAATTACGCCCTTCGTGCACACCCAAACGAGGGAAGATCCACTGCCTGGATAATGGATTATGGAGCATCCAGACATGTGACAGGTAATGCCAGTGAGTTCTTATCTTACACTCACTTAGCCGAAGCAGAGAGCATCCAGATCGCTGATGGTACAGCACAGGATGTGGTTGGTAAGGGCACTGTTAGTTGTACAGGTTCTTTAACTTTATCTAATGTTCTGCATGCTCCTTTATTTCCTGTTAGCCTATTATCCATTAGTGCCATTATCCTCCAACTAAATTGTATTGTTTCTTTTGACATTCCCAAGGTGTTCTTTCAGGAGAAAGGGACATGGCGAAGACTTGGGACTGGGATATGGCGTAGCGGGCTATGGTACTTGGATTGTGACTGGATGAACTCAGCGCTGACATCTGTGGTGGAGAGGACGGGAACAGGAGGAGCTAAAGTCTGTGCAGAAGATGAGTTGATGCTTTACCATTAACGAATGGGACATCCATCATTTGGCATTTTGGGTAAAATGTATCCAACTCTGTTTGGAAAAGTAAATAAACAGAAGTTACAGTGTGATGCTTATGAGTTTGGGAAGCTGACTAGAAGCTCTTATGTTAGTTCGGGTAGTAGGAGTTCTTGTAAGTTTGAGGTAATACACTCTGATGTATGGGGACCCTGTCCAGTAAATTCTATAAATGGATGCAAATTTTTTGTAACATTTATTGAGTGCTTCTCTAGAGTCACTTGGGTGTAACTTATGAAAAACAAACGTGATGTAGTTGGATGTTTCAAAGATTTTTATAAGCACATCCAGACTCAGTATTGTGCAACAGTAAAGGTGTTGAGGTCGGATACTGGGACATAGTACACCAACAGAACACTTGGGGAGTATCTGTCAGCTCAGGGGATTCTACACCAGACTACATGCCCATACACCCCAACTCAGAATGGGGTAGCAGAGAGGAAGAACAAACATCTCCTAGAAGTTGCTAGGAGCATAATGATGGCGATGAATGTCCCAAAGGTGTTGTGGGGACAAGCAGTCTTGACTGCTGCTCACTTAATCAACCGGATGCCTTCGAGTGTGTTAGAGTGGAAGTCTCCTCGTGAGACACTGAAGGGAGATAACGGAGGGGCCCTACCATTGAAGGTATTTGGTTGTGTGTGCTTTGTGAAGGACAATAGACCATCAGTTGGGAAGCTAGACCCTAGGGCTGTGAAGTGTATATTCGTGGGATACAATGACACTTAGAAAGGGTATGTCTGTTGGAGCCCGGTGGGAAAAAGGCTATTTGTCAGCATGGATGTGCGGTTTTGGGAGCTCGAGCCATACTACACAGTGGGGGTTACTTCACCTTTTGGCGACTTGCCCGATACTAGAGGTATATGGCAAGAGGGGGAGAATGGTGAGAGCTCAAGGGGTCAATCCCAATTCAATCCCGTATTCAGAAGAGAAGGAGGATGAAGACGAAGGGGAGGCAGAGGAGACAAGGGGTGTTAGGCCTACAGCTCAAGGGGAGTTGCTTACATACAGTAGGAGGAGGAAGGAGCCAGAGGTGCCTATAGTAACAGTGCCAGTGCCTAGTCCCTCGTCCAGCTCTGCTCCAACTCCTAAGACACCTACACCACCCTCCACTCTAGGTAATACCATTCCTACTCCTGCCTCTCTCCCTGCACCAATGTCAGAAAGGAGGACTACTCGCAGTAATACGGAAAATCCTCCTAAGAGATATGGTTGGGATCTAGCTTAATTTGTTTCCTATTCTCACATATCCCCTTCACACGGAGCATTCATTGCATCATTAGATTCTGTTATTATACCCAACAACTGGCAGGATGCTAAGAAGGACCCAAAGTGGAAGGCTGTTATACATGAGGAGCTGGGGCTCTTAACAAAAGACCACACGTGGGAGTTAACGACACTGCCAGCAGGGAAAAAAGTAGTGGGGTGCAAGTGGGTGTTTACTGTGAAGCAGAACCCAGAAGGAAAGGTTGAACGATACAAAGCATGACTGGTGGAAAAAGGATACAGCCAGACATACAGCATTGACTACGATGAGACTTTTGCACCAGTGGCGAAGATGAGTACTGTTCGGACGTTGATTTCTCTGGCAACAAATGGTGGATGGGAACTACACCAACTGGATGTGAAGAATGCGTTTCTTCATGGAGATCTAGTGGAAGAGGTGTATATGGAGATACCACCTGGATATGGCACAGGACAGACAGTGGGTAAGGTCTACTATAGGCTGTCTAAAAATTACAATAGATAGCTGATCCCTGTCGAACACCGATGATGGAAGTTACAATCTGACGACTTCCAGAAAGCTACAATTTGAAGACTTTCACGTAGATCGATGAAGGTTACAATCTGACGACCTTCACAATAATTGATGAAAGCTCTAATCAACGACTTTCACAATCAACATCGGGAGTTACAATCTGACGACTCTCACATATCAGAGAGCTAAAGCAAAGATTACAAAATGACGATCTTTGCAACGCTTCGACAGAAAGAGACTACAAATCAACGGTCTCTTCAAATCAAGATGTGGAAGTCCTCCCCGCGTACCAGCATCAAGACGCACCGCGTTCATAGCCACGAACACAGCTCAAACGCAGCCTCCGAAAGCTGCAAGCGCAGTTTCCATCCACTACCAAACGCAGCTTCTAATGCAGCCAACGCAGCTTCCAAATCGCTACAAACGCAGCTCAGATCTAGCTGCTAATGCTGCCAACGCAGCTTCCATCCGCTGCCAAACGCAGCTTCCAAGCTGTCAAACGCAGCTTCCAACAAACTGCCAACACAGTTCACGTTCGGCCGCAAACGCAGCTTCCAACAAACTGCCAACGCAGCTCATGTTCCGCCGCAAACGCAGCATCTGGCTGCTGCCAACGCAGCTTCTAACAGCTGCCAACGCAGGTTACATCTGTTGCCCAACGCAGCTCGCAAACACTGTGTTCAAACGCAGATTTCATTCCAGAATGCAGGATTTGCGTTTGACTCGTTCAAACACGAGCTGAACGGTTTCAAAACCGTTTTTCACGATCTGAGGGGATCATAACTCCACTCAGGAGTGATTTAAGGGGGCGGTTACACCCCATTAGTCCTACTCAGGAGAGAATTAAAGGGGCGGTTACACCACTTAATCCCCTATAAATAACTAAGAAATCAGCTTAGTTCGGATCGGATCTTGGAGGATATACGCAAGATCAGAGGCTGGCTTTTGGATCCTTCTCCTTGGCAGCAAAGAAGAGATCTTTGGCTTGTCTAACCAATTACGGGAGGCTGGCTTTTGGATCCTTCTCCTTGGCAGCAAAGAAGAGATCTTTGGCTTGTCTAACCAATTACGGCTAAGATTAATCAACTCGTTCAGAGTTTCAAACTTGCCACACAAGTCCTCCACAATGTCAAATCGTGAGGAGAAGACATCGTTCCAGTGAATCAGGACGTTCGGATTGTCAACGAGAAGTAAACTCGACGCGAGCATTCGAGGGAGGTATCTCATCGCCATCGTGAAGAACCCAGAATTAAACAAAGGGGAGAATCCAGATCATTCTCCTCTCTTTTGTAATCGAGAATTCAATTGTAATTGAAATTGAGGGAATACAAATCAATTTTCCTTCATTTCTTTTTACTACAAATTTTCCACCAAACAAAAGATGGTGACTCCGCTGGGAACTAGCTTCTCTGACGAAGAAGTGATGGCGCAATCCGATGTTCATCTCACTGGAACAATCGTCGAAACTCTCGTGGTAGAGTTTGATCAAGCCAAGTACGAGGAAGCCCTCTCCTCCGGACCCCTTAGCTCCAAGGATATGCACAAGGTCCGCAAGATCTCCAAGAAGTCTAAAGCTCCAATCTCTGCTGAATCGCCGAAGGAAGTCCTCTCCTTTGGATTAGATTGCTTGAACAGCCCCTCCTCCGAAGGATTGGGCTCAGCTTCAGCTAAACTCGTCCACCGAGTTGAAGGTGTTGCTGCCAAAGCCTTAAAGCAGGCTAAGAAGAACGCCGCTCGACGAAGGAGGAGATCCCTACGACGAGCACATCTCTGTGAATGCCGATCTTCAAATCAACATGAGCTTCATGTTTGTGAGCCTAAACGCGACCATAGGCTCTGTGTGAATAAGACTGAATGCAGCCCTCAGTGGTGCATTGTACAGTCAAAACATAGTCTTCAGGAGTGCGTTCCATTAACTGAACGCAACTCTCAGGCATGCGTTTCAGAACCAGAAAAGCAGATCTCGGGACTGCGTTTCACCAGCAAAACCTGAATCTCAAGCATGCGTTCGTATAGCAAAATCCAGTACAGACCCCTGAATACTCTGCGTAGCGCAACCAGATTAAGGGGAGGATATAAAAAGTCCATGGATTCAAGGCATCTTAACCAGATCCATGTTCATCAGGAGCCAGTCCCGTCCAATCATAGACTGTGGGTTCCAATTCAAACCTCACGATCAGTGAGTAATTCTTCTCGAGTCTTTGCAACAGATTTGAGAGAGTTCATATCGAGAGAAAGATCGATGCAACAAGTCATTCGTTCATTTCAATGTGAACGGCTGATTCCTACGGTTTTCTCGGGATGTCAATGTTGTTCATATGCGGCCAAACAATTGGTGTTCGACCAACTAACGCATGTTGCCTTGCCCAACCAACAACGACGTTCACACATGAAGAAGGCCCCAGAGACCGAGTATCCTGGAGTCACTATCAATGTGATCGGCAGAGGGAAAGTCTCGGGTCCTAGTTCCGATGATTCTGAGACAAGTCGTTCACCGATCGTCAGGGAGATCACTAACAAGTTTGAAGGGATCTACCAACGCACTCAGACTCGAACGGGAACCATTCCCTCTGTCAACTATCGGAGGTTAGCCAGAGGAACTAATTCCGATGATGAACACTCAGCCATCGCGGAGTCTCAATCATCAAGCTCTTTTGTTGAACATGAGAGCTCCGCCTATATGACAAAAAACCATGAAGATCTCGCGAAGAGACTTGATGAACAGGAGGCCATGCTCAAATCTCAGCAGGAGGCCACCAATAAACTCTTGGCCCTGTTGACTCAACTCGTCGCAGACAAGGCCAAATCTCAGAAGACAGATTCGCCACTCAGGCAAGAATCTTCCCGGGGAGGAAAAGCGTCTTCATCCCGACCTCACACAAGCAAAGGGAAGGGAGAAGTGGTTGATGACACAGCTTCTGACTAAGAAGCCCACAACCTAGAATCTTCCTTTGATGAAGGAAGAGAGACGAAGAACGAGCAGAATCTCTAGTCTGCCAAAATGGAAGAATTGTAAGCCCGCCTCAATGCCATTGCTAACAGAAGCGAGCTCCAAAATGAGGGAGTTGCCAGACCCTATCCTCCCGAATGGGATGCGGCCTCTTATCCTCCAAAGTTCGAAGTCCCGACGCTATAAACTTTTGACGGCACTGGATCCCCGAATAAACATATCTATCATTTCAAGTCACAGACTGGGAATGTGAAATCAAACAATGCCATACTGGCTCGATTGTTCATTGGTACCCTCAAGGGAGTTGCCTTTGAATGGTTCAAGAAACTGCCTACGGGATGTATCCAAAAGTGGGCAGATCTAGAGAGACTCTTCCTATCAAGATTCTTTGAAGATGATACAAAAGTCTCCATCCATACTCTTCTCGCCACTAAGCAGAAGAAGAGGGAGTCCGTCAAAGCCTTCGTCAAGAGGTTTCGAAACATGGCTCTGCGATGTTCGTCAGGTATGACACAGTCTACACTGGTAGAAACCTGTCGACACAACTTACAAACCGATCTTCTAGCCCGAATAAGAGTTGCAGAATGCCGTTCTTGGAGACAACTAATCTCTCAAGGCGAACAGGTTCAAAAGATTATTACCAGGATCAAAGCTGAAGAACAAAGTAAGCAGGATCAACCTGAGCAATCGGACCAAGCCCAATCTTCTCCTGACCAATCGGACCAAGCTCAATTTTCTCAGTCAGAAGGGGAAGATACTACAGTCACTGAAGCCAATCCTCTTCAGTAGGATTGCGAGTCCAACAACTATCACGTTAACAGTTATCTCTGATAGTCAAACCCATTAGATAATGGCCCACTAGGCGATGTGCCATGTCTACTTTTTTTTCCTACACTTATTCAAGACTGGGGGTTGGTTTATTCGTAGTTCATTTGATTATGAGCAATAAATTTTCTGAGTTGTCATGTTCAATAGAACACCTCTGTCAACCACGAAATCCACCAAAACTATTACGTTAACCGTTACCTCTGATAGTCCATTTCCTCCAAATTCTCTCACTAATCCTCTTCAATAGGATGGTGGGTCCACCAAAACTATCACGTTAATGATCACCTCTGATAGTCCATTCCCTCCAAATTCTCCTGCCAATCCTCTTCAAGTAGGATGGCGGGTCCACTAAAACTATCACGTTAATGATCACCTCTGATAGTCTGTTTCCTCCAAATTCCCCCACCAATCTTCTTCAAGTAGGATGGTGGGTCCACTAAAACTATCATGTTAACAGTTACTCCTGATAGTCCATTTCCTCCAAATTCCCCCACCAATCCTCTTCAAGAAGGATGGTGAGTCCACCAAAACTATCACGTTAACAGTTACCTCTGATAGTCCATCAACTTGCCAATCTTCTTAAATAGGATGACAGGTCCATAAAACTATCACGTTAACAGTCACCTCTGATAGTCAAACTCATCAGATAATGGCCTACCATGTGATGTGCCTCTATTCCGACTTTATGGATAGTACCCCACTAGGTGATGTGCCTTATCTACCTCTTTTTATTTCTCCTGCTAAGTCTTAATCAAGACTGGGGGTTGGTTAGTTGGAATCCACTGGATTAAGAGTAACAAATCTTTCACATCGTCAAGTTAGCATTACACTTCTGACGATCATCACCCCACAGAGTATGAATGCAACTCGCATCACTCCCAATTTGTCACGTTAACAATACACCTCTGACAATCAACTTATCAATCCTTGACAATAGGATGATAAGTCCTCAAAATTGCTCAAATCGTAATCTCCCCCAGCAAGATACTAAGTCTTCAAAATCTTATTCAAATCACAAGTATCATAACTCATCGTTCCTGATGATAAACTCACATAGCAAGTTTCCCCAGCGAGACGCTAATTCTCAAAATCTTGTGCAAGTCACAAGTACGCAATATTCACCCCGTCAAGTTAATATCACACCTCTGACGACCAAATCAACTTATCGACTCTCTTCAATAGAGCGATAGGTCTCGCAACACAATCTTGTCACGTTAACATCATACCTCTGACAAAATCCACTTATCAATCCTCTTCAATAGGATGATAAGTCCACAAAGTTGCCCCGATCGCAACATATTCTCTTGTCATCCATCCTCGTCAATAGGATGATAAGTTCTCAAAGTTACTCTCATCGTAACACAATCTTGTCACGTTAACATCATACCTCTGATAAAATCCACATATCAATCATCTTCAATAGGATGATAAGCCCATAAAGTTGCTCCGATCGTAACATTCTCCTGTCATGTTAACACCATACCTCTGACAATCCACTTATCAATCCTCTTCAATAGGATGATAAGTCCACAAAGTTGCTCCGGTCGCAACATATTCTCTTGTCATGTTAACACCATACCTCTGACAATCCACTTATCCATCCTCATCAATAGGATGATAAGTCCTCAAAGTTACTCCAATCGCAACACGTTCTCTTGTCACGTTAACATCATACCTCTGACAATCCACTTATCAATCCTCTTCAACAGGATGATAAGTCCACAAAGTTGCTTCGATCGCAACAAATTCCCGTCATGTTAATACCACGCCTCTGACGACCCAATTAACTTATCGGCTCTCGTCAATAGAGTGATAAATCCTTAAAGTTGCTCTGATAGTAACAAATTATTGTCACGTTAATCTCACACCTCTGACAAATTCACTTATCAATCCTCTTCAATAGAATGATAAGTCCACAAAGTTGCTACAATCGCAACACAAATCCTGTCACGTTAATATCATACCTCTGACAAAATCAACTTATCGACTCTCTTTAATAGAGCGATAGGTCCACATTCTCCTGTCACGTTAATATCACACCTCTGACAAATCCACTTATCAATCCTCATCAATAGGATGATAAGTCCACAAAGTTGTTCTAATCGTAACACATTCTCCTGTCATGTTAACAGCATACCTCTGACAATCCACTTATCAATCCTCGTCAATAGGATGATAAGTCCACAAAGTTGCTCCAATCGCAACACATTCTCCTGTCACGTTAACATCAAACCTCTGACAAAATCCGCTTATCAATCCTCTTCAATAAAATGATAAGTCCACAAAGTTGCCCCGATCGCAACAAATTCCTGTCATGTTAACACCAAACCTCTGACAATCAACTTATCGACTCTTTTCAATAGAGCGATAGGTCCACAAACCCGTCTGACGATCATCACCCCCACGGAGTATGAATTCAGTTTGCATCACTCCCAACTTGTCACGTTAACAATACACCTCTGACAATCAACTTATCAATCCTCTTCAATAGGATGATAAGTCCACAAAGTTGCTCCAATCGCAACACATTCTCCTGTCACGTTAACATCAAACCTCTGACAAAATCCGCTTATCAATCATCTTCAATAGGATGATAAGTTCACAAAGTTACCCCGATCGCAACAAATTCATGTCATGTTAACACCAAACCTCTGACAATCAACTTATCGACTCTTTTCAATAGAGCGATAGGTCCACAAACCCGTCAAGTTAATATCACACCTCTGACGACCCAATTAACTTATCGACTCTCGTCAATAGAGCGATAAATCCTCAAAGTTGCTTTGATAGTAACAAATTCCTGTCACGTTAATCTCACACCTCTGACAAATTCACTTATCAATCCTCTTCAATAGGATGATAAGTCCACAAAGTTGCTACAATCGCAACACAATTCCTGTCATGTTAACACTAAACCTCTGACAAAATCAACTTATCGACTCTCTTTAATAGAGCGATAGGTCCACATTCTCCTGTCACGTTAATATCACACCTCTGACAAATCCACTTATCAATCCTCATCAATAGGATGATAAGTCCACAAAGTTTCTCTAATCGCAACACATTCTCCTGTCATGTTAACACCATACCTCTGACAATTCACTTATCAATCCTCGTTAATAGGATGATAAGTCCACAAAGTTGCTCCGATCGCAACATATTCTCTTGTCATGTTAACACCATACCTCTGACAATCCACTTATCCATCCTCGTCAATAGGATGATAAGTCCTCAAAGTTGCTCCAATCGCAACACGTTCTCTTGTCACGTTAACATTATACCTCTGACAATCCACTTATCAATCCTTTTCAATAGGATGATAAGTCCACAAAGTTGCTCCGATCGCAACAAATTCCCGTCATGTTAATACCACGCCTCTGACGACCCAATTAACTTATCGACTCTCGTCAATAGAGCGATAAATCCTCAAAGTTGCTCTGATAGTAACAAATTCCTGTCACGTTAATCTCACACCTCTGACAAATTCATTTATCAATCCTCTTTAATAGGATGATAAGTTCACAAAGTTGCTACAATCGCAACACAAATCTTGTCACGTTAATATCACACCTCTGACAAAATCAACTTATCGACTCTCTTTAATAGAGCGATAGGTCCACATTCTCCTGTCACGTTAATATCACACCTCTGACAAATCCACTTATCAATCCTCGTCAATAGGATGATAAGTCCACAAAGTTACTCTAATCGCAATACATTCTCCTGTCATGTTAACACCATACCTCTGACAATCCACTTATCAATCCTCGTCAATAGGATGATAAGTCCACAAAGTTGCTCCAATCGCAACACATTCTCCTGTCATGTTAACATCAAACCTCTGACAAAATCCGCTTATCAATCATCTTCAATAGGATGATAAGTTCACAAAGTTACCCCGATCGCAACAAATTCATGTCATGTTAACACCAAACCTCTGACAATCAACTTATCGATTCTTTTCAATAGAGCGATAGGTCCACAAACCCGTCAAGTTAATATCACACCTTTGACGATCCAATTAACTTATCGACTCTCGTCAATAGAGCGATAAATCCTCAAAGTTGCTCTGATAGTAACAAATTCCTGTCACGTTAATCTCACACCTCAGATAAATTCACTTATCAATCCTCTTCAATAGGATGATAAGTCCACAAAGTTGCTCCAATCGCAACACAAATCCTGCCACGTTAATATCACACCTCTGACAAAATCAACTTATCGACTTTCTTTAATAGAGCGATAGGTCCACATTCTCCTGTCACGTTAACATCAAACCTCTGACAAAATCCGCTTATCAATCCTCTTCAATAGGATGATAAGTCCACAAAGTTGCCCCGATCGCAACAAATTCCTGTCATGTTAACACCAAACCTCTGACAAAATCAACTTATCGACTCTCTTTAATAGAGCGATAGGTCTACATTCTCCTGTCACGTTAATATCACACCTCTGACAAATCTACTTATCAATCCTCGTCAATAGGATGATAAGTCCACAAAGTTGCTCTAATCACGTTAACACCATACCTCTGACAATTCACTTATCAATCCTCGTCAATAGGATGATAAGTCCACAAAGTTGCTCCAATCGCAATACATTCTCTTGTCAAGTTAACATCAAACCTCTGACAAAATCCGCTTATCAATCCTCTTCAATAGGATCATAAGTCCACAAAGTTGTCCCGATCGTAACAAATTCCTGTCATGTTAACACCAAACCTCTGACAATCAACTTATCGACTCTTTTCAATAGAGCGATAGGTCCACAAACCCGTCAAGTTAATATCACACCTCTGACGACCAAATCAACTTATCGACTCTCTTCAATAGAGCGATAGGCCCATAAAATACTGTTAGGTTAACATTATACCTCTAATAGTCAAACCCCCCCCCNTGGCGCTTTTAACTTTCTTTCAGTGTTTTAAGTAACACAGGAAGAAACAACAACGAAATCTGCGTATTCAACTTCGTAGCACAAAAATCCATGCCTCACATGCATGGGGGACTTTATCTCGATCCCTAAATAGAGATAAGCCTACGCCTAACACGCGTTGTCGGTTAGTCCTTTTTCGCGAAAAGACATCAAAATCCATGCCTCACATGCATGGGGGACTTTATCTCGATCCCTAATTAGAGATAAGCCTACGTCTAACACGTGTTGCCGGTTAGTTTTTTCCCGTAAAAATAACAAAGTCTATGTATTCAAAATCATAGCATCAAGTCTAAGAGAGTTCATTCTCTTAGCACAACGTTACATGTGGAACGGACTTAGACAATCCACATGCTAGCCCGACTCAAACGGTAGTCGGTAAAGGCTTATCAAATCCGTTGATGGCTGAGGGTTTGCCAAAAATCCTATGAATGTTGCGAGCTCATCAGTTGCATGGATGTGAGTTGTGATGTGACGTTTGAGAGCTTCTGCTCATGAGTGGCTTGTACCGTTGCTATAGTTTTTCTTTGAAGCTCATCCTCACACAGGTCCTGCATGTCAAATCTCTTCAACCAAGATGCCTTTGAAGCGGGTGCATAGAACCAATCCTTTACCATAAGGAATCAACAGCTCCAAGATCAGAGTTGGGATCCAAAGTATTCCGAAAATTCGTCCCAGTCAACCGTGAACTTTCGAAAACTTTGGAGGGGGTTCTGTAGGCTGTCTAAAAATTACAATAGATAGCTGATCCCCGTCGAACACCAATGATGGAAGTTACAATCTGACGACTTTCAGAAGGCTATAATTTGAAGACATTCACGTAGATCGATGAATGTTACAATCTGACGACCTTCACAACAATTGATGAAAGCTCTAATCAACGACCTTCACAATCAACATCAGGAGTTACAATCTGACGACTCTCACATATCAGAGAGCTAAAGCAAAGATTACAAAATGACGATCTTTGCAACGCTTCGACAGAAAGAGACTACAAATCGACGGTCTCTTCAAATCAAGACGTGGAAGTCCTCCCCGCGTACCAGCATCAAGACGCACCGCGTTCATAGCCACGAACGTAGCTCAAACGCAGCCTCCGAAAGCTGCAAACGCAGCTTCCATCCACTGCCAAACACACCTTCTAATGCAGCCAACGCAGCTTCCAAATCGCTGCAAACGCAGCTCAGATGTAGCTGCTAACGCAGCTTCCATCCGCTGCCAAACGCAGCTTCTAACAAACTGCCAACGCAGCTCATGTTCGATCGCAAACACAGCTTCCAACAAACTGCCAACGCAGCTCATGTTCCGCCACAAACGTAGCATCTGGCTGCTGCCAACGCAGTTTCTAACAGCTGCCAACGCAGGTTACATCTGTTGCCCAACGCAGCTCGCAAACACTGCGTTCAAACGCAGATTTCATTCCAGAATGCAGGATTTTGCTGTTGACTCGTTCAATACACGAGCTGAACGGTTTCAAAACTGTTATCCCACGATCTGAGAGGATCCAGAACTTCCACTCAGGAGTGATTTAGGGGCGGTTTACACCGCCATTAGGCCCACTTAAGGAGCGAATTACGGCGGGGAGGGGAGGGGGTGGCGTTAGCACCACTTAATCCCCTATAAATAACTTAAAAAATCAAGCTTAGTCGGATCCGAATCTTGGGAGATATAACGCAGATCAGAGGCTGGCTTTTGGATGCCTTCTACCTTGGCCAGCAAGAAGAATTCTTTGGCTTGTCTAAGCCATTACGGTTAAGATCAATCAACTCGGTTCAGAGTTTCAACTTGCATGCAAGTCCTCCCACAACGTCAAATCGTGAGGAGAAAGACATCGTTCAAGTGCAATCTAAGACGTTCGGAAATAGTCAACGAGAAGGCAAACTTGACGCGCGAGCATTCGAGGGAGGCATCTTCATCGCCACCGTGAGAACCCAGAATTAAACAAAGTGGGAGAATGCCAGATCATTCTCGCTCATCTTTTGTAATCGGTAATTCAATTGTAAATTGAAATCGCAGGAATACAAATCAATTTTTCCTATCATTTTTTTTACTACAAATTTCCAACGCAAAATCATTTGAGCGCTGCAAGAGTCTCTGTATGGAAATGAAGCCAGTCTCCTCGAGCTGCTGTTCGATAGGTTCAGGAGAGCCATGATTTGGTAATGGGATAGCAGACAGATTCAATGCCGACCATACTTTATCTCTCAGAAAAAAGTAAGGGTGCCACATCCACTATGTTGGCAGTGTATGTGGATGACATGATCATCACAGGTCGGATGCATGAGAAGGAAGATTGCAGCAGCTCAGGTGAAGATTGAAGCAAAAGAATTCGATAGTGAAGGATCTGGATTCAGGCTCCGATACTTCCTTGGTATAGAGCATAGCTCATGGACCTAAGGGCTGATTGTTCTCTCCCAGAGGGAAGTATGCACTGGATCTTCTTGCAGAGACGGGGATGTTGGGATGCAAGCCTGCTGCTACACCGATTGATCAGAGTTTCAAGCTGAGTGTTGAGGCAGGTGAAACTGTTGATCGTGAGAGATATCAGAGATTGGTGGGTAGGCTAATCTACATGAGTCACACACGTCCAGTCATCTCATTTGCGTTGAGCATGGTGAGCCGCTACATGCATGACCCGAGGAAGGGTCATATGGATGCAGTATACCAGATACTGAGGTATCTGAAGAGTGCCCCTGGCAAAGGACTAAGATTCAGGAGGATTGGCCATGTGAACATTGAGGGCTACTGTGACTCAGATTGGGCTATCTGCGGAGATGATCGAAGATCTACCTCAGGGTATTGTATATTTGTGGGAGGTAACTTAGTCTCCTGGAAAATCAAGAAGCAATCTGTGGTGACGAGATCAACAGCTGAAGCAGAGTACAAAGCCATGGCCTTGGGGGTTGCAGAGTTAATGTGGCTAAAGAACATGCTGGTGAAGCTGAACCTTGACCAAGGGGCCAAGATGAGTTTATGGTGTGACAACAAGTCAGCTATCAGCATTGCCAACAACCCAGTTCAGCATGACAGAACAAAGCACATCGAGATTGATAGATTCTTCATCAAGGAGAAGCTGAACAATGAGTTACTGGAGTTAGGCCATGTTCCAACTAAGGAGCAGACTGCAGACTGCTTGACTAAAGGGCTTAGCTCAGTAGATCTAGCTAGAGGGTGTGACAAGATGGGCTTAATAGATATCTTTCGCTCATCTTGAGGAGGAGTGTTGAAAAGAGAATGTAGTTAAGGAATATTAGAGGGGTTTTATATAAATGTGGGTGTAAGGCTATATAAGCCAAGTTATTCTATCAATGAGAACTAAATCAAAACCCTAATCTTTCAATAGTAATACTGATGCTCATTTTCATCTTGATGCAACTACTCTGAAGTCACGATACCAGTGAAAGTGAGGCAATTCTTGCAACTACCATATTCTACTCAACAATTTAGAGATTGAAAATGCATAATATAACTTATGATAGGTTGGTTGCAGAACTAATCGTCAAATAAATGCAGTGTTATATTCATTAAAGTGCTGACATTTACAGCTTGCTGCTGTAATGATCAATATTAAGAACAAACTTAATTGGATTAATCCTATTAACAAGAAACAAAAAGATATCAATGAATAATATATATATCCTACCAAGTTACCAACGGAAACTAACCAAGGAGGTTAGTCTGAGTGTTTCAATGGTAGGTTTAGTTTCATGATAACTATAAGACCAACAATACTTTATTGATTAAAATGATGGACAATTAAGAAAATAAGACGTGGAAAAAGTGAGTGAAAAATTACGAGTGCATTCACAGGACATTAGACGTGTTTCTAATGGAACAAAAACGATAAAGTTTGAGAAGGCTTAGTCATGTGCAAACTGAACGAATAGATAGGGGGAAGGGAATTTACATGGAACTTCAATTGTGGGGGTTCAATCACAAGTGGCTCGCCGGTGCTTACTTTGAGATCAATCGATTGATCAATCGGTGATAGTGACACATAAATAACTTGCAGTAGGACCTCGTCAACCATATTTCTTGACTCTTATGTAAACTGAAGAAACGCAATTGCATGCATCAAAGTTTCTATTCAAGAAAGTACATTGCAGACCCAATTTAAAAAAAAATTATCAGCTACATTATTTGATAAATTACCATGCCGTATCCAATGCCATTCATTGTGGCTCCTGGGAAGGCGATGATGCTCTTAACGACAAATAAGTCTTCGCAATACATGTCAAGTGGTGCTTCACTTTGCGCTAGGCTAAATACCCATATTGGTATTTTAATTCCACCCCATTGACCAAGAAGGTATTTTAATTAGGCAAATCTGCTTTAAGGCATTTTAATTGACTCAACTTACCAAGAAGGCTATTTTTCTCGTCGGCGACCAGTTTTCCGGTGATAGCTCGTCACGTGCGTTGCATGTGATGACTTAAACTGTTATTAAGCAGCTGATGTGGCACGATTTTCTGACGTGTCAGTGTTTAATGACGGGAATTAACCCTCTAAAAATCCCAATTCACCAAAATAGGACAGATTCACCCCTTTTATTTTTAGAATTTGAACGCGAGAGAGATGGATAAATAGAGAGTGAGAAATCGTGGAGGAGGCAGTTGAAGGAGATAGATTGCAGGGATTCCATGTGATGGTCCCTGGATGAGTGCTTCCTCAAAGTTGACATACTTTTTATGCACAAGCCGTGATTTTTGGAGGTCGGCGAGCTTGTTCGGTACGTAGGCCTAGGCTTTCAAGCCCGGATGCCGGAAGGTTTGATTTCATCTTGTAAACTTTATGCAGATCTTTTAGGTGCGTTTGAAGAGCGCATAAGGTAATCACGCTATTAGTTGAGCTTTTAGATAAACCCAAAATTTGTTGCCTTTTGTTAGATTTGATAGAATTAGGGTTTTCACAGTTGGGGTTTTTTCCAATAAATAGGGTTAAATTTGGTTGAAATAGAGTGAAATTTTTGTTAGTGATTTTTTAGGCACATTTATATGAAAATTATATTAGATTTTAAAAAAATGTTTATGCAATTTGATTACCTTTTTTCGTAAATTATGCAGATGGCTATGCAAATTATGATTAAATATAGACATGGGGGTTCATTTGACTTCGGAAGTAATATGGCGTACATTGGTGGTTCATTTGATGTTGAGTTTTGTGATGCACAGGATATTTCATTAGAACAATTGAAGATTAGTGTAAAAGAATATGGTTATAACAATATCGGGATGTTGTATTATGTTATTCCTAGTGTAGGACTGGCTAGTGGAGGTTTAAAGCCTCTAAATTCATACCAAGATCTTGCAGAAATGATTGAGCATGCATTGAGGGACAGAGCGATAGAAATCTTTGCAAATCACAATGTTGACATACCAGTAGAAGTGCATCTCCCTATTGAAGGTGCTATTTCAATTGCTACATCTCCTAAAAGAAAAATTCCTATGACTAAGAGAAAGAAGTTAACACCCAAAAAAGACTAAATGTAAAAGAGGGCCAAGGGAGTGTTTCAAACCCTACTATTTCACCACTGCCCATTCCCTCCAAATCACCATTGCCCATTCCCTCCAATTCACCCCCTCACAAAGCTGCACAATTATCTTCTAGTGATGATGATGATGACTCAGTGGAGGATGAAAATTTTAGAATTGATCCCATAGAGCCATTGTATGATGATGACGGTGAAGATGATGAATTATTTGATGAGTTTAGTGCAAGGAATAGATCAAGAAAGGGAAAGCAAATAATGAAGACTGATAAGAATATAGATGAAAGTGTTGGAGGGGGAATTGATGTAAGAGTAGGGGTTTTGAAGGTAGCCTGAGGCGGCGAATTGCATGCTGAAGACGTGATATATAGATAAGACGAGTATGGCTGTTGCTAAAAGCCGCTACATGAAGAGAAGCTATATGAGTCAAATCCGAGCGCAACTTAGCTGTGTTCCGAAGGCGTTAGGCCTGAGCGCCGACAGAGCCAGCGTACAACCAAGCCCACAGTTTCTTAGATTTTATGTTGTGCTTTTGACCAGGCCATTGAGATGGCATTTCACTTATTGGGGCCTGCTAGAAAAAAGTATTTCCGCGTCTTGATGCGTTTGCTTTCTTTTAGAACATGACCTTGTGCCACGGAGGGCAATTACTTTTGGGCCAGTGGCGGAGGGATGGTAATAACCAGAATGTGGCCCATAGCGATGGCCAGTGGTTGAGGGCGGAGACAAGCGAGCCCTCATGGCAATGCCGCTTCGCTAGACCTTCAACGTTTGCCAATAAGAATTGGTTGCACTATGAATGATCTAAACTAATATGAATGATCTTGGGTTTAAAAAGTCATGCCCCGCAGTGTATGTCAGACCAACAAAAGGTTTTGCCTGCAAGATTTTTTTATTTTATTGTTTCTAGAATTCCATATAACTCATTGTGATTAACTTAACTATGCTATTAGCATTTAGGCGTCACTGGCCTTCACAGCCTCATACAATGAAGCTTGCGTGACCATGGAAGTGGTAGCCACGATGCCAATGCCTGCGTAGCGCACAGTTGTATTCTAATCCATGCCTCGACCGAAATAGCAATATTGGGCTCTCCTGGCATCGAGAGCGCGCAGGCTAGGTCCTTCAAAGTCAATTTCTGGAAATGTCTTAAAGCACCTCTTTGCCAATTTTTGCCCAATTGAAGCTGCCAAGCTAAGGAGAATTTCAGAGCAAGCTTATGAAGACTTCATGGCTAGAGACCCCCACACACTCTGTAAGTCTCATTTTAAATGCCATAATAAGTGTGATGTTGTAGACAACAACATACAAATGATAAGAATAGCATTAACCAATTTAAGCATAAAACAATATCAAGAAATCTACAATGGTATAACCAATGTCTGGTATCCATAACATAAAAGGTAGGGAAGAAATGCTCAACATTGGGTGTTTTTTTTCTTTCTAAGAACTGAAATGTTCTCTATTTTATAGGAAAATAACATTCAAAGAGAGCTGAAAAAATACTGAAGAGAATCTAGCTGACTTAGTAAACTGTTTACAAATAGTACTCCAAAATCTTAGGTTCAACTCTTCCGGGAAGCACCCGAAAATTAATTTCTCGAAAGACCTGAAATCGTTCGTTAGGGTACCTCTTAGCTATGTCCGAGGGTTTGATACTCTCGTAGTGCCAAGTATCAAACTAAAATGGAGTTACAAATGATAAGAATAGCATTAACCAATTTAAGCATAAAACAATATCAAAAAATCTACAATGGTATAACCAATGTCTGGTATCGGTAACATAAAAGGTAGGGAAGAAATGCTCAACATTGGTTGTTTTTTTCTTTCTAAGAACTGAAATGTTCTCTATTTTATAGGAAAATAACATTCAAAGAGAGCTAAAAAAATACTAGAGAGAATCTAGCTGACTTAGTAAACTGTTTGTGAATAGTTCTCCAAAATCTTAGGTTCAACTCTTATGGGAAGCACTCAGAAATTAATTTCTCGAAAGACCCGAAGCCGTGCGTTGGGGTACCTCTTAGCTACGTCCGAGGGTTTGATATTCGTAATGCCAAGTATCAAACTAAAATGGAGCTACAAATGATAAGAATAGCATTAACCAATTTAAGCATAAAACAATATCAAAAAAATCTACAATGCTATAACCAATGTCTGGTATCGGTAACATAAAAGGTAGGGAAGAAATGCTCAACATTGGGTGTTTTTTTTCTTTCTAAGAACTAAAATCTTCTCTATTTTATAGGAGAAAAACATTCAAAGAGAGCTGAAAAAACACCGGAGAGAATCTAGCTGACTTAGTAAACTGTTTACGAATAGTAGTCCAAAATCTTAGGTTTAACTCTTCTGGGAAGCATCCGAAAATTAATTTCTCGAAAGATCTGAAATCGTGCATTGGGGTATCTCTTAGCTGCGTCCGACGGTTTGATACTTAATTTTTCAAAAGACTTGGAGTCGTGCGTTGGGTACCTCTTAGCTACGTGCTGAGGGTTTGATACTCGTAGTGCCTAAGTGTGACGCCCTTGTTTTCACACATGGCTGCAGTCCAAGGTGAACCCAGAGATGTCAAACCTGCCATGCACCCACACTGTGTAACAACAAGTTTCACCAATCCATAGTAATATCCTCTATGTGGGATCAAATAAAAGCGTAGTACAAAACAGGCAAAGAAGTAGAACAATAATATAGACATGATAAAAAGGATGATATCTTATAAATAAAGGCTCATAGTCTCAACTTAAATAAAAATAAACTAAGATACATATGGTTGAAATAACATAACGATGTCTACAACATGAATCAAAACGGAAAGTCAAACTAAGCGCACATTCGCCTTTACAAAATGAAACTAAACTCTAATGTCTGAATAAATTATAAACCCACAGTGTACTCTAATAAAATCTCCGCCGTACGGCGACTATGCAGAAGACTACCGTCATCCTGCGGCTTCTCCGCGAACTTCCGAGCTACCTAAAAGGGTGTTTTTAAAGAAAAAAAATAAACAACAGAGGTTCAGGCACTTACAAGCAAGATACCCCCCAATCCGCCCCCAGGGAAGGCGCTGCTTAGGATGCGAGCTGGAGCGCTCTATCTATTAGCCATTATATAGTCTAACTATATAATTTTCCCGTATCTAGCGGGAATTAATATCCAGACACCTTACAAAACAAAGACTAGTACGTCGAGCGGAAAAAATCAAACAGGAAACCCCTCATGAACTAGTTCAAATTGCTAGATATCTAAACATTAATACCGAAACTAAAAAAGGACAATCTAATGAAACCAATATTAGCAAATCCATAACAAACGGAGGATGCGCACGTCGAGCCGAAATAATCCAAAACAAGGAAAATCCTCATGTATATACCATATGTCTTAAATTGTCCGAATCTCTAATCATTGGATCCAACTAAGAAAAAAAAAAGACAGCTAAAAAAAAATAAGATATCAACACATCGTTATTTATTAATATCTTCCATAATTCATCTGGAGAGATAGAAATAAAATACCAACACATAATTTTGCTATACCTTTCAAAAGCTAACGTATCTCAGTTATATAGTTCACTGATTAGGCCGCTATTTATAATTCGGCATCTGTCATACTTACGGTTATTCAAGTATATTATCTTCAGGCGATGGACTTACCCTATAGGTATCCTGAAACTGTGTACACGGCTCATTAGTCTCATCGCGATCTCAGGCATAACATTGAGCTGCGGACAGCACTACCAAATAGGCATTCCTAGAATACGGCTCACGAGCCTCATTCAATCCTATGAGTACGCCGACGCACTAGATCAAGCCTCGCTAAAATCCGACTCAATGGCCAGTACATGTGGAATATCGGCGGCCACTTACCATGTAGTACTGAACTGAGCTCATCAACAATATCCACCTCATATAAATCTTTGTACCTCTGGGCCATGACGATGCACTATCCCATATAATACTAAGATATGCTCATCAATGATAGTTACCTCATGTAATAAACCGTATATATCTGGTGCGTCGACGCATATCACATATAGTACTAAGCTGTGCTCTATCAACGACATCCAACATGTATATGAACTATATTAATTCAAATATGATCTAATCAAAAATTTATCTTAATCCCTGCGGATTCTTAAATGTATAACCATAACATCATTCATGACTATACGTATAACATCAAGCCGCGGCTCAAAACTCCGCGAAACGCACCTCAAAACGGGCGCAACACAGCTCCACAAAAACGAGGCAGGAAAAACAGACGTGACATCTGCTTATAAAAACAAGCATATCTCTTCTCTAGGAAAACTATTTTTATAATGATTTTACTGTTTTGAAAACTAGATTCCACACAATCTTTCAGATGACATAAGTTGGTTCAAATTGGAGCTTCATTTGTTATCCCAAATCTTTTAGTTAAAACATTATATAATGCTGCAGCCACTTTTTTTCTACAGGACATATTGTTAGTTTAAAAAGATCATATCTTTCTCTATACAAATGATTTTATAAGAATGGTCTTCTGTTTAGAAACTAGATACATATATCTTTCATTTGCCACTAGTTTGCGTTAAATTGGAGTTTATTTTCTATATTCAAAATCTCAGCTTAAACATAATACAATTGCTGCAGTTTTCTGCAGAAAATATTTATTTAGTACATCTCTATAAATTCTCATATATAACATGAAATTGATGAAAAATTCTAATCATCTATGATCATGATCTATCATAAACAGCAAGAAAAAATTACTAATCTTAGCATTGCCGTTTATTGTTTTTACATCAAAAATTTTAACTTTTTTATCAGCATCTGTAAATTTCAAGCATGAAAAACACATATTCAACATCATATTAAACATTTAACTCAGTTATTTAGGTGTGTTTGGATACCAAGGCGATTTTTTATTGTAGTGTTTTTTTGGAAAAAAACCATGCCAAGGTGTTTCTTTATTCAAAACGTGTGTTGAAAACACCATTTTAGTTACTTTATATGCGCGCGCTAGCGGGCGGGGCGGCGGCGGGATGTGGTCGCGAAGGCCGGCCGAATGTGGCGGTGGTGCGGGCGAGGTGTGGGTGGCGGGCCGAAGGGCGACGCGGCGGCCCGGCCGATGGGCGCGGCGGCGCCGCTGCTGGTGGTGCGATGCGAGGGCGACGCGGACTGCGACGACTGGGCGGCGAGCAAGCGGCGGCGGGCGCTGGCGATGGGGGGCGGCGCTGCCGACGGACTCGGCATTGTCGATAGGCCGGGCTGGAGGCGGCGAGCGCAGCGCGGGCGGCGACGGATGTCGGCCGGCCGGCGGCGGCGGGCCAGCGGACCCACCAAACTATGTCCGTCATATCTCGAGCGAGCCGAGCGACGGCGGCCGGGTTCTGTGGCACCCGCCGGCGCGACGGTGGTGCGGGCGCGCGGCGTGCGACGCGCCGGACGGCGGGTGGCCGCACCGCGCGGCGGCTAGGTGGCGGTGGTGGTGGCAGGCGAGGGGCGGCGGCCGGGAGGTGGTGGGGCGGCGGCGGCGGCGGTGAGCCATCGGGTTGCGGCGCGCCGACGGCGACGGACGACCGGCGAGCGGCGTGCGGCTTAGATTAAAAAAACAGCAATCTTCAAACACCTTTTTGGTGTTTTGGAGAAAAGTGTTTTAATTTTACATTTTTAAAGGCGTCAAGTCAAAAACGCACCGGTTGCCCAAACGCTTTTCATTGTTTTTTAAAAAAAAGAAACAGAACACGCGCAAAAACGCCCATGGTATCCAAACGCCTAACTATGGCGGAAGGGTTGGTGAAGCATAATCTTGCCTTAGACGTTGTTCTAAGCCTCTGAAATAAACAGCAACCAAAAAAAAAAGTACAACCATGCGTTTTTCCTCTTGCCTTACAAGTTGATGATCTCGCCCTCGTGTCGAATATTTGCCTTTCACAAAGCTCTCAAAATTCTTAACTTGTAGGGGCTAGGCGATTTACGAGAGAGGAAGAGGGCTGCTAGCGGTTTGAAACTCTGATGTAAGGATGCTTAATTTTTCTTGAAAGCACATGTTATATATATGCAAACCCGAAATAATACCCGTTTGACACCGAAACCGTGGAATCCTAATCTTTTTCTGACTAGGAGAATAACTTCGGTATTTTAACCATAACTTTTCACGTCGCGCACCTCGAGATATGAGGGTAATCTAAGACTTGTGGAAAAGCTCTTGAAGATACCTAAACTTTTATTTTAAGGTTTTCCAAATTCCACTAGCATCTGTGCAGAGAAAAATATACAAATATCTCCGCTGCCGCATAAATTCAGATTTATACATCGGAGCCATGAATTGTGCATTGCTCTTATATATACATATATACATTGAATTGATCTCAAACCAATTCCTAGCCATACTCAAACATTTCATAATATGCTTATTATAAAATATATAACATATTGTTATTATTATTTATCACCAAAATATTCAATTTTCTTTGGGGTTTGTACCACTAAGTATAGTGAGAAAGTTCCTTACGTATAAATTCACGCAAAAGTAAATAATAGCGCTTAAGAATATCCCCACCCAACTTCAGATACAGACACACTAAAATTTGTCAAAACGCTTCAAATCACCACACCGGCATTCGCCTCAGCACCATGTGTACCTTGCAAAACCTATGAACCACTAAAAAATAATAATATTTATAATATTCACTCTAAAAAATAGTGATTATAGAGAAGAGCATCAAAACAACTCAGTAGCAGCCACGACTACTATAAAACTCATCAAATTCAACTCTTTGTCTACTGGGATAGCCTAGCCTAAATTCCCTCTCAAAAGAGAACAAGAAGCAGATGATGATGGTGTATAGCAAATATCTCATTCATTCTCTTCTCAAGACCAAGAGTCTTCCTTTATCTTTTACTTTATCTCTGCATCTTGTTGGCTTTCAACTGAGAGATCCTCTGCTCAAAACAAAACTGACCCTGTGAAGGTTACATAATATACCATCGTTTCTCTAGCCTTTACTTTTGAGCTCAAGCTGATATTTATACTATTACAAACCTCTTTGTGGAAATATATGTGGGTTTTAGAGTATAATCCCTCGGTCTAATCTCTTTGTGAGGATTAAGAAAGATTTTGGTCATCTCTACTAATAAAAGAACTTCAAATCGGTTCATATAAGAATATGCATATGATTTATATGAGAAATATGCTTATGATAAATCACAATATAAATAGGTATTGATTTTATCCTTTTTATACTCTTTTCCTCTTTTCTTTCTCATCGATCCTCGAAAGTTTGTCACAGTTGTGCTGGAACTAGCTGGATAAGGATGAAGCAGGTCATGTAGTTGACTTGTTTTCTTTTTTGAGAAATGGTTGATTGGTTTCTAGATATAAATCCGCTAGGGAACATGGATCATGGGAACATGGATCTTGAAAATAAATTGCAGATTCCCATGAAGCGTTCCACAGGAAAATCATCGTCACATCCCCAGGAAAAGGAGATGAAGGATTTAACAGCGACACATAACAACTGACAGCGAGCCTGATCCACCGTATTACCTGCCCTCTTTAGAAAACTAAGAAAAACCCAGTAGCATGCAATCAGACCTTCAATACAATGGATTCAATAAGAAGTCGGGAACATGGTACACTATAAGCGAACTACGACCCGGCTTCAATCATCCTAGATTCGCGTGGATACACGACCCGATTCAACAAACGTCCAGTGACCCAGATTTAGAATTCAAAACCAATTAAAATGTCGGGGAAAAAGCTCTTTTTTAAAAGAATAAACAACAAAAACATAGGAAATTAAGGCATACAAATTATGCATATCTTAATTGCAACTTGATTCTCAAGTTCTATTACCCATTTTCTGAATATCAACTAGCATTTAAGAACCAAACTAAAGCATACCATGTTCCCAGGCGTACAATGTAAGCCTACCCCTCGTACCTGATCTCCCTGATACCATGTTTCCTGGCGTACAATGTAAGCCTACCCTCGTACCTGATTCCTGTTGAGTGTTGACCATGTTCCGGTACACGTCCTGTGAACCGGCAACAAACCAGGTTCCATGCAATTCAAAAGAAACCTGACAAGCCTCTTTAACAAACTACATTTCATCTTCAAAACTATGACCTCATATACCAAAATTGAAATGAATTAATAGATATAACATTTGAATCCAAGAGTTTTGATCATAGATGAACAATATGTAAGATTGATTAAACATGCAGCGCCTAACAATGTTGATACGTGCAACTGATCTTAAGCAAAAATTAAGATGAAAACCTATTTCTTTCAACTCTCAAACATAAATCCCTAAGAAGTTAATCACGGTTGCTCTGATACCACTTGTTGTCCTAATAAACTCTTTAATTCATACAAATAAGAGTCTAGGGTTTCACAACGAAAATCAAGAAACAACCCTAGAAATATATTTAGGATCATGATTAATTTCAAAGAGGAGCATTAACAAGAAGAATTAACGAAAGCATACCTGAAAATCCATGAAAGCAATTCTGACATTACGGTGGGATCTTCTAATCTAAAGGGTCTCTCATGTTGTTTCTCTCTTAGATGGGGATTAAGAAAACAGAGAATGTAATCATTAGATTAGGGAACATATCCGCCTTTATATAAATTATTAATGTTTCCTAATTAGTCCCCTTCATAAAAGATTAGATATTGCACATCTAGATATCTAGCACAATTTAGCCCCATAAATTAGAATTAAATAACCCATTTAACCCACATAATTGATTTGATCACTTTAGGGGCTAACTTTATAAGGAAGCATCTACACAATAATTTAATCATAAGTGCCCAATAATTAAGACTTTATCCAACTCAGAATTTTAATGATATAACATAATTGCAGGATTAAGAACCATGAGATG
>NC_033799.1:1087255-1087866 GCF_001876935.1 Asparagus officinalis | reverse complement strand
TATTTTGTAGAGCCCAACTACTAGCTATAAACATCGAGATTTTCAAATATATACTTTATAATTTATTAAAAATGTTCATATAATCTTCTATAATAAAATTAATTTAATACTGAATAGTAATATCGTTGTAATAATAACGTTAATAGGAAAATTTCTTCATGAACCAATATGTTATTTACGATATATACGTTATGCACTCTAAATTCTTACGTCTTTTATAGAGCCAAAAATTTTGAATACAAGCATCTAACATGTTGCTCTCACAACAACAAAATCCACTTAGCAGATGTGGATATTCCAGATGAGTTATGAATTTTATATACAATACAATTGTCCTAGGCATGTGAGTTATAATAGCATTTTTTATTCACATCATTTGGGATAAGATTTGATAGGGACCTTGCATCAAAGAAAAAAGAAATTTTTATAATTAGAGCACATGGTGAAATATATCATAATCTCATTGTTCTAATTTTGCAAGAAAATAATTATTCATACTTTTAGTTTTACTTCTGTGATACAGAGAATGAGCTATAAAATTGAATGAGAATATTAGATAATATAAATATGAGTATAACAATAACTAAAAGTTAACGTGAATATGAGTCAAA
>NC_033799.1:1068173-1086255 GCF_001876935.1 Asparagus officinalis | reverse complement strand
TATGACATGCGGGGCCAGCATGATACTGCAATAGCTAAAATTGATGAGGCTATTGAACACACTCCAACTATTATCAATTTGTATTCTACCAAGGTTTATGGCGTTTTCCTTTGAAGTCAAATCTCTTACAATTTTAAATTCTAGAACTGTAATTGTCCTACTTCATTTTCAATTTTCCTTTGTGTGGATGTGTATACCATTTTTAAATTCTGGAACTGTAATTGCTGATGCTGTGGAGGAGGCGGGGTCACCGTGCTGATGCTGTGGCTTTCAGCTATGCCTTGGCCTCTACCGCGACCACCGTGCTTGTGGCCACGACGATGGGCACGAGAGAGGGCTGGAGAGTTAGAACGGTGGGCTGCATGAGCGGAGCTCTACTGTTGTTGGCGTTCTTTGCCAGCGCATACGCGCTTGGCGGTCACCGTTTGACGGGGCGAGTCGTACGCTGGTATATCGGACTTGCTAACGTCGCTGTTGCAATCATAGGGGTGCTTGCGTGCAGTTTTCTTTGGAAGTGAGTGTGACTTGATATGTTATACATGAGACAAAAAACTCATTATTTCAGTGATTAGACAATCTTTGATGCTGCAGCACTATGACATGCGGTGGCCAGCATGAATCTGGCAATAGCTAAAATTGATGAGGCTATTGAACACACTGCCGAACTGTTATCAATTTGTATTCTAATTCTACCAAGTTTAATAGCATTTTCCTTGACAGTCGAAATCTCTTAGCAATTTTAAATTCTGGAACTGTAATTGTCGCTACTGTTCATTTTCAATTATTCGCTGTCGTGTGAAATGTGTATACCATTTTTTAAATTCTGGAACTGTAATTGCTGATGCTGTGGAGGAGGGCGGTGGCGGTGAAGGAGGGCGGTGGAGGAGGCGGTGGAGGGCTTGGCGATGGGGTGCACCGTGCTGATAGCTGTGGCTTTCAGCTATGCGCTTGGGCCTGCTACGCGCGACCACCGTGCTTGTGCGCCACGACGAAATGGGGCACTGAGAGAGGCGCTATTTTTGCGAGGAGTTAGAACGGTGGGCCTGCATGAGCCGGAGCTCTAGCTGTTGTTGGGCTATTCTTTTGCCCAGCTGCATACGCGCCTTGCGCGGCTGCACCGTTTGACGGCGGCGAGTCCGTACACTGTATATCGGACTTAGCGTAGGCCTCGCCTGGTTGCAATCGATGGGGGTGCTTGTGTGGCAGTTTTCTTTGCGAAGTGAGCTGTGACTTAGATATGTTGTAGCAGGCAGACAAAAAAACTCAATATTTCAGCTGATTAGACAATCTTGATGCTGGGCAGGGGCACTATGACATGCGGGCGCAGCGCATGATACTGCCCAATAGTTAAAATTGATGAGTGCTATTGAACACACTCCAACTGTTATCAATTTGCTATTCTACCAAGGTGTCAGTTATGGCATTTTCGCTTTGGAAAGTCAAATCTCTTACAATTATAAATCTGCGAAGCTGTAATTGTCCTACTTCATTTTTCAATTTTCCCTTCGCTGTGCCGATGTGTATAACCATTTTTAAATTCCTGGAACTGTAATTGCTGTGTTGCTGTGGATGGAGGCGGTGGCGGTGGAGAGGCGGTGGAAGGGCTTGGCGATAGGAGTCACGTGCCTGATGCTGTGGCCTTTTCAGCTATGCCTTGGCCTCCTACGTCGACACCGTGCTTGTGGCTCGCCACGACGATGGCACGAGAGGAGGGCTGGAGAGCTTAGAACGGTCGGGCGCTGAACATAACTAAAAAAAAAAAAACAAAAAAAACAAAAAACAAAAGCAATAACTAAAAGCATCGAGCGGAGGGCTCTACTGTTGTTGCGCGTCTTGCCCAGCGCATAGCGCGCGTTGGCGCCGCTCACCGTTTGATAGTTCGCGGAGCGGTCGTACACGCTGTATATCGGACTTGCTAGCGTCGCGCTGCTTGGCCAATCATGGGGCGTGCTTGTGCTGCAGTTTTCTTTGAAGTGAGTGTGAGGCTGATATGTTGTAAGGCGGAGACAAAAAACTTATTATTTCAGTGATTAGACAATTCTATTGATGCCTGCCAGCCACTTAATGAAACATGCGGGCGGCCAGCATGATATGCCAATAGCTTAAAATTGATGAGCTATTGAACACACTTCAACTGTTATCATTTTGTCATCTACCAATGGTTTATGCCCATTTTTCCTTTTAAGCTCAAATTCTCTTACCAATTTTAAATTCTGGAAGCTGTAATATGTCCTACTTCATTTTCAATTTTCCTACGCTGTGGATGTGTATACCATTTTTAAAATTCTGCGAACTGTAATTGCCCTGATGCTGTGGCAGGGAGGCGCGTGGCGGTGGAGGCAGGCGGTGGAGGAGGCGGTGGAGCGGCTTGAATGCCGGGGTCACCGTCTGATGCTGTGGTCTTTCAGCTCATGCCTGGCGCTCCTACCGCGAACCCCGTGCTTGTTGCCACGACGATTGGGGCACGAGAGAGGGCCTGCGAGAGTTAGAACTGGTGCGGGCTGCATGAGCGCGGAGCTCTAGCTGTTGTTTGGCGTTCTTGACGCCAGCGCATACGCGGCTTTGGGCGTCACCGTTTTGACACGGGGGCAGTCATACGGCTGGTATATTCGTGACTTGCGTAGCGTCGCTGTTTTCAAATCATGGGGGTGCCTTGTGTGCAGTTTTCTCTGCGAAGGTGAGTGTGCACTTGATATTTGTTTGTACATGAGAAGAGAGAGACAAAAAACTCATTATTTCAAGTGATTAGACAATCGTTTGCATGCTGCCCAGCACCTAATGCACATGCGGGGACCATCCGCATGCATACTGCAATGCTAAAATTGATGCAGACTATTGGAACACACTCCAACTGTATCAATTTGTATTCTACAAGGGTTATGGCATATTTTCCTTTTGAAGTCCTAAATCTCTTACAATTGTTAAATCCTGGGAACTGTAATTGTCCTACTTCATTTTTAAATTTTAACTTCGTGTGGATGTGTATACCATTTTAAAATTCTGGAAACTGTAATTGCTGATGCTTGTGGAGAGGCGTTGGCGCGTGGAGGAGCGGCGGTGGAGAGGCGGTGAGGCTTAGGCGCTAGGGGGTCACCGGTGCTGATGCTGTGGCTTTAGCCTATCGCATTGGCCTCTTGCCGCGACCACCGTGCATTGTGGCCACGCACGAATGGCACGAGAGAGGGCTTGGAGAGTTAGAACGGTGCGGCTGCGATGAGGGCGAGACTCTACTGTTGTTGGCCGTTCTTTGCCAGCAGCATAGCGCGCATTGGCGGTCACCGCTTTGACGGGCGCAGTCGTACTGCTGGCTATATGGACTTGCAAGGCATCGGCTGTTTTAATCATGGGCGTGCTTGTGTGGCAGTTTTCTTGGCAAGTGAGTGTGACTTGATATGTTGTACAGGAGACAAAAACTTCATTCATTTCAGTGATTAGACAATCTTGATGGCTGCAGGGCACTATGACATGCGGGCGCCAGCAATGATACTGCAATAGCTAAAATTGATGAGGTATTGAACACACGCTCCAACTGTTATCAATTTGTATTCTACCGAGCGTTTATGCATTTTCCTTTTGAAAGTCAATACTCTTACAATTTTAAATTCTGCGAACTGTTAATTGTCCTACTTTCATTTTCAATTTATCCTTTCGTGTGGATGTGTATAACCAGTTTTTACAAATTCTGGAACTGTAATTGCTGATGCTGTGGAGGAGACGGTGGCGGCGCGAGGAGGCGGTGGAGGGCTTGGCGCATGGGGGGTCACCGTGCTGATTGCTGTGGCCTTTCAGCTATGCCTTGGCGCTCTACCGCGACGACCGTGCTTTGTGGCCAGCGACGATGGGGCAACTGAGAGAGGGCTTGGAGAGTTAGAAGCGGTGGGCTGGCATGAGCGCAGCTCTAACTGTTGTTGGCGTTCTTGGCCAGCGGCATACGGCGCTTGCGGTCACCGTTTGACGCGGGCGAGTCCGTACGCGTGGTATATCGACTTAGCTAGCGTCGCTGTTGCAATCATGGGGCGTGGGCTTGTGTGCAGTTTTCTTCTGGAAGTGATGTGTGACTTGGATATGTTGTACAGGAGACAAAAAACTTCATTATTTCATTGATAGACATTCTTTGATGCCTGGCAGCACTGATGACATGCGCGGGCCAGCATGATACTGGCAATAAGCCTAAAATTGATGAGGCCTATTGAACACACTCCAACTGTTATCAATTTGTATTCTACCAAAGGTTTCATGGCATTTTTTGCTTTGAAGTCAAATCTCTTACATTTTAAAAATTCTGGAACTGTAATTGTCCGTAACTGTCAATTTTCAATTTTCCTTGCGTGTGGATGTGTATTACCATTTTTAAGTTGCTGGAAGCTTGCTAAATTGCTTGGATGCTGGCGAAGGCAGGCAGTGGCGCGTGGAGGAGGCGGTGGAGGGCTTAGGCGATGGGGCGGTCACTCGCCGCTGATGCTTGCTGGCTTTCAGCAATGCGCTTTGGCCTCTACCGCTGACCACCGTGCTTGTGGCCCACGACGATGGGCCAGCGAGAGAGGGGCTGTGAGAGTTAGAACGGTGGGATTCATGAGCGGAGCTCTACTGTTGTTGCGCGTCTTTGCCCAGCTGCATACGCGCTTGCGGTCAGCCGTTTGCACGGGCGAAGTCGTACGACTGGTGAATATCGGCACTTGCTAGCGCGTTGTTGCAATCATGGGAGTGCTTGTGTGCAGTTTTTCTTTGGAATGAGTGTGACTTGATATGTTGCTACAGGAGACAAAAAACTCAGTTATTCAGTGATTAGACAATCTTTGATGCTGCCAGCAACTATGACATGCGGGGCCAGCATGATTACTGCAATAGGCTAAAATTGATGAGGCTATTGAACACACTCCAAACTGTTATCAATTTGTATTTCTACCGAAGAGTTTTATGGCATTTCCTTTTGAAGTCTAATCTCTTACAATTTTTAAAATTCTGGCAAGCTGTATATTGTCCTAGCTTCATTTTCAATTTTCCTTACGTGTGGATGTGTATACATTTTTAAATTTCGGAACTGTAATTGCTGATGTTGTGGAGGAGCGGTGGGCGGTGGAGGGAGGCGCGTGGAGAGATGCGCGGTGGAGGGCTTGGCAATGCGGGGGTTCACCGTGGCTGATGCTGTGGCTTTCAGCCTATGCCTTGGCCTCTACCCGCGACCACCGTGCTTTGCTGGCCACCGACGATTGGCACCCGAGAGAGGCGGCTGGAGAGTTAGAAAACGTGGGGCTGCATTGAGCGGCAGCTCTACTGTGTTGGCTTTCTTTGCCAGGCGCTATACGCGCTTGGCGGTCCACCGTTTGACGGGGCCGGAGTCGCTACGTCTGGTATATCGGAGCTTGCTAGGCGTCGGCTGGCAATCATGGGGGGCCTTTGCTTGTGCAGTTTTCTTTTGAAGTGAGTGTGACTTGATCATGCTTGTAGGCAGGAGCACAAAAAACTCCATTATTTGCAGTATTAGACAATCTTTGATGGCTGCCAAGCAACTATGACATGCAGGGCCAGCATGATACTGCCAATAGCTAAAATGATGAGGCTATTTCGAAACAATTCACTCCAACTGCTTATGCAATTTGTATTCTACCAAGCGTTTATGGCCCATTTTCTTTGAAGTCAAATCTTCTACAATTTAACATTCTTGGAACTGTATTGTCGCTACTTCATTTCAATTTTCCTTCGTGTGATGTGCTATACCATTTTTAAATTCTGGAAACTGTAATTGGCTGATGGTGTGGAGGAGGCGGCTGGCGGTGAGGCAGGCGGTGGAGGAGCGCGCGTGGAGGGGCTTGCGCGATAGGGGTCACCGTGCTGATGCTGTGGCCCTTTCAGGGCTATGCCTTGGCCTCTACCGCGACCATCCGTGCTTGTGGGCCACGACGAATGGGCAGCAGAGAGAGGCGCTGGAGAGCTTAGAACGGTGGGCCTGGCTATGAGGCGGAGGCTCTACTGTTGTTGGCGTTCTTGCCAGCGGCATACACGCTCGTGGCCGTCACCGTTATGAGCGGCGCGCCGAGTCGCTAGCGCTGCGTATATGCGGAAGCTTGATTCGCCGTAGCGTCGCTGTTGGCAATCATGCGGGGTGCTTGCTGTGCAGTTTCTTTGAAGTGAGTGTGACTTGATATGTTTACAAGAGACAAAAAACGTCCAATTATTTCAGTGATTTAAGACAATTTTGATGCTGCAGCACTAATGACATGCCGGGCCAGCATGCATACTGGCAATAGCTTAAAATTGATGAGGCCTATTGAACCCACTCCAACTTTATCAATTTGTATTCTACCAAGCGTTTATGGGCTTTTGCCTTTGAAGCTCAAATCTCTTACAATTTATAATTCTAGAACTGCTAATTGTCCTACTTCAATTTTCCAATTTTCCTTTGTGTGGATGTGTTATACCATTTTTAAATTCTGGAACTGTAATCATGCTGATGCTGTGGAGGAGGCCGATGGGCCGTGGAGGAGGGCGGTGGCAGGGCTGGTCATGGGGTTCACTGTGCTGATGCTGCTTGCGCTTTAGGCTATGCCTTGGCCTCTACCGCGACCACCGGTGCCTTGGTGCGCCACGATGATGAGGCCAACGAGGAGAGGGCCTGCGAGAAGCTTAGAAGCGGTGGGCTGCATGAGCGGAGCTCTACTTTTTTAGTTGTTGGCGCCTTCTTGCCAGCGCATACGGCGGCTTGGCGGTACCTGTTTGACGGGGCGAGTCGGTACGCGCTGGTATATCGGCAGACTGCTAACGTCGCCTGCTTGCAAATCATAGTTGGTGCTTGCCGTGCCAGTTTTCTTGGGAAGTGCAAGTGTGACTATGATATGTTATACATTGAGAAGCAAAAAACTCATTATTTCCAGTGATCTAGAAATCCTTTTGATGCTGGCAGCCACTATGACATGGCGCCGGGCCAGCCATGATACTGCAATAGCTAAAATTGATGAGCGCTATTGAACACACTCCAACTGTTATCAATTTGTAATTCTAACGAAGGTTTATGGCCATTTGCCTTTGAAGTCAAATCCTGCTTACAATTTTAAATTCTGGAACTGTAAATTGTCCTAGCTTCATTTTCAATTTTCCTTCGTTGCGGATGTGTAATACCATTTTTAAATTCTGGCAACTGTAATTGTTGATGCTGTGGAGGAGGGCGCGTGGCGTCGGCTGGAGCGAGGCGCGTGGAGGGCGCTTGGCGCATGCGGGTCACACGTGCTGATGCCTGTGGCTTTCAGCTATGCCTTGGGCCTCTACCGCCCGACCACCCGTGCTTGCTGGGCCAGATGATGGGGCAGAGAGAGGGCTGGAGAGTTAGAAGCGGCTGCGCGCCTGCATGAGCGGAAGGCTTCTACTGGGTTGTTGGGGCGTTCTTGCCCAGCGCATACGCCGCTTGCGCGTCACCGTTTGACGGGCGAGTCGCTACGGCTGCGTAATATCGCGAACTTGCTAGCTGCTCGGCTGTTGTAATCATGGGCGGTGCTTGTGTTGCAGTTTTCTTTGGAAGTGAGTGCCTGACTTTAATATGTTGTACGGAGGCAGACAAAAAACTCATTATTTCAGTGATTAGACAATCTCTGATGCTGCCAGTACTATGACATGCGGGTGCCAGCCATGATTACTGCCAATAGCCCTAAAATTGCATGAGAGCTATTGAACACACTCCAACGTTATGCAATTTGCTATTCTACCAAGCGTTTATGGGGCATTTTCCTTTTTGAAGTCAAATCTCTTACTATTTTAAATTCTGGGCAACTTGCTAATTAATGCCTACTTATTATTGCAATTTTCGCGTTCGCGTGCTGGATGTGCCCTATAGCCATTTTAAATTCTGCGAAACTGTAATTGCTTGCATGCTGTGGCGGTGAGGAGGCGGTGGAGGCAAGGCGGTGGAGGCTTGGCGATGCGGCGGTCACGCCTGGCTGATGCCCCCTGTGCTTTCAGGCTTAATGCCTTGTGCCTCGACCGGCGACCACCGTGCTTGTGGCCACGCGCATGCGGCAGCGAGAGAGGGCTGGCAAGTTAGAACGGTGGCGTGCCCCATGAGGCGCGAGCCTGGCTTACTTGTTGTGGCGTTCTTGCGCAGCGCAATACGCTCTGTGCGGTCACCGTTTGACGGGGCGAGTCGTAGCGCTGGTATATCGGACTTGCCTAGCGTCGCTGTTGAATCATCGCAGCTTGCTGGGCACCTTTTGCTATGGGTGATTCTGGGCAGTTCCTGTTGAAGGCTTGACTGATATGTTGTACAGTAGAGACAAAAAACTCATTATTTCAGTGATTAGCACAATGCTTTGTATGCTGCCAGCACTATGAGCATGGCGGGCCAGCATTGATACTGCAATAGCTAAAATTGATGAGCGCTATTTGAGCACACTCTAAGCTGTTATCAATTGTGTATTCTACGCAAGCGTTTATGGCATTTTCCTTTGAAGTCAAACTCGTCTTACATTTTTAAATTCTGGAACTGCTATTTGTCCTACTTCATTTTCAATTTTCCTTTGAGCAGCGCAGGACTTATCTTATATAAGGCACTTTTTATTCATTGCTACTATGTCTTGTTATTCTTGGCTATTATAGATTCCCTAAATGTACTACTAACGGCATTAGCCGCTGAACAGTAGTGATAAGCCATACGTGTGGATGTGTATACCATTTTTCTTCGGATGGCTGAACTTTCTTAGGGTAAGTTGGATTAGACAGTTCACCAGTTGGTCCAGATTGTTGGTGCATTCCAGCAGATAGTCCTGCAATTTCTCGAGTTCTTTTATTATTGATATTTACATGTTTTGAGACACGAACATCTTTTCTTCATTCTGTTCGACCCAATGTTGAATTCAACCCAATGTTGAAAATAATGAGAACGCATAATGTAACGTTCGCCTCCTGATAACGTAAAACGTAAAGTAACGTGATATATAACGCAGGTTACATGTTTTACTTATTATTAATTTAAGTATTTAAGAAAAAATAGTCACAATTATTTTATACATAAAAAAATATTCACAATGATTTAATAAATTGAACCAATCACAGTTTTCAAATGTAACATTACAATTGTCAATGATCTCATCACAATTTCTCAACATACATTAATGGTTAGCAAGCAATCCAAAAGCACACGAACTTCACTTTTTGTTTAAAAAAATTAAAAAAATAAAATAAAAATCAAAGATAACACGACCTAAGTCCTAAGCAATGTTGAAATATATAATAATGTATAACTTAAGGTCTCTTGATGGCTTAGAGGCATAATGCATGATATGTAGTTTACATATTTTCTCATTACTAGTTGATATACACGTGCGATACACGTGGTTGAATATCATGATTAATTAATTTAATAAAAGTAGAGTAAAAAAAGAGAACAAAGTGTTTTGTGGGATTGATCATCAACTCAATAATCTCTCTCTCAAAGAAAATATTATCATTGTTTCCTTCAACACAGACTTTGACCGTGTGATCTATTATTAGTGAGTTATAAACACATTAATCTAGTACAACATCTCTATTTATTAGTATCTTGAAGTCTTCAAAAGATGAGTGATCATTCAATTCGTAAAGTATGTTCATTAAACTTTTTAGCTGTTGGTTTGACTCATATTCACGGTTAACTTTTAGCTTATTGTTATACTCATATTTATATTCATCTAATATTGCTCATTCAATTTTATAGGCTCCATTCTCGTGTATCACAGAAGTAAAACTAAAAGTATGAATAATTACTTTCTTGCAAAATTAGAACAATGAGCATTATGATATATTTACCATGTGCTCTAATTATAAAAATTTCTTTTTTCTTTGATGCAAGGTCCCTATCAAATCTTATCCCAAATGATGTGAATAAAAAATGCTATTATAACTCACATGGCCTAGGACAATTGTATTGTATATAAAATTCATAACTCATCTGGAATATCCACATCTGCTAAGTGGATTTTGTTGTTGTGCAGAGCAACGCATGTTAGAGGCTTGTATTCAAAATTTTTGGCCTCTATAAAAGACGTAAGAATTTAGAGCTAGTAGTTGGGCTCTACAAAATATGTTAACTTTACATTATAATTTGCTACTTGTAGTACTGTTGGCAATACCATTGTCTTTCCTCTTTATCTTATTATTCATACTTTTCTGATATAAGTTTTCTTTTACTAATCACTCAATTGGTTATATTTAGTTTTTATAATATCAGAGGTTAGAATATTCTCCTCAATTTAAAAAGTGTTGACATGATTTTTTTGAAAAATATATACACATAATAGCAATAGTAAATACTTCAGTTCAACTCAAACATTGGCTTGAAGTTATTTAAAGTGAGGTCATTTCTACGCTAGAATAATGCTATGGTGATTTCACGGTCTAAAAGTCAAAGAAGAAATTTCTACAAAGGAAACGTAATTTAATATATCAAATTAAGAACTAATTTATAAAATATACATGGTCAATGCAGATAGCTATAGAAAGTAAGATGTATATCTTCATAAAAATTCCATGGTGAGTGACCAACTACAATGATCCTAATTTAAGCATAAATAATTATTATTTTAATTACTAATTTGATACGCGTAACTATGCAATAAATCTCTAGCAAAAAGATAGGAATTGAGATTGTATTATGCTGTAGGTAGATAAATAAATGTTAATAGAGCTTCTCTTTATATTAAATTTAAAAGTAATAATTTAAATTATTAAGCACCAAATATTTGCTCATGTGAGAAGATATAATAATCTATGGTCTATATGCGGATATAGTCAATCAATCAAACATATTAAAATTATGATGACCACAGTCAAAATTACATAGTGGGTTCACATTAAATATAATTTATAAAAAATAGTACATTAAAGTTAAAATCTTTCTAACCACTATATAGACTGTCTGAAATTTTTTGTGTATATAAACTATACTACCTAGGAATAGTGATGTACACTTAACTATAGTCTAATAATCTTAAGAACGACACGTATCTGTGCATTACGCTGAAATTACAATAAAAATTTAGAAAATTATAAAATAAACACCCTCAAAAGATTTAAAAATTGTAAAAAAAATCCTAAAATTTTGTAATTTATAAATACACAAAACTATTAAACATTACATTTAAATCAAGTAATTACAAAAAATTATTTAAAATTTTCAAACTTTGAAGGGGTAATTTGCAATGTACTAAACTTTAAGGGTGTTTTTTTTGTAAATTTTAAATTTAATAGATTTTCAGTTAGTTATGTTTTTTTTTAAAAAGTTATGGGTAATATTTACCATGAAAACTTTTTCCTAAACCTATACTTTTAAAAGGTGTTTATAGAATTCTCATGGTGTTTTTTTATAAATTATGAATTTTAGTGGTTGTTTACAATTTTTTTAAACTTATAGGCATTTTCTATAGATTATAAATTGTTTATAGACTATTTATAATTCATATACTTTCAATTTACTAATGAATTTAAAATTCTCAGGGTGTTTTTTTGTAAAATTTAAAATTTAAATGTTTGTTTGTAATTTTTAAAACTTTAAGGGTGTTTTATATAAATTATAAATTATGTAGGGGATATTTATAATTCCTATATTTTCAATGTACTGTTAGGTTGAAATTATCAGGATTTTTATAAATTTTATAATTTTGAGTATTTTACTTTGCAATTTGTAAAAAGTTCTGAGTGTGTATTATAAATTTTATAAATTTTTGGGGGTTGTTTGAGTTATTTATTATTCAGTTTAATGCAAACCTTGGCTTGAAGCCATTTTGAGTAAGGTCCTTTACGTGAGAAAGTGTTGTATAGTGGTTATGTAATCCAAAAACCAGATAATAAATTTCTACAAAGGAAAATCATATGTCATATTACCATTAATCTATGAATACATATGAGCAATGCATATAGTTAGACAAAGTAGCGTATATTTTCATGAAAATTCAATAGTAAATGACCAACTATAATTATTATGGTAATCTACCATCTATGGATGAAAATGTTAAAAGATTGTCTTCATGGGCCTAATGGAGTCATCATTCAAATCGACTCAGCTGGAAAGCCTAGCCAAAAGATAAACGCTTTAGCCGACGCAAAGCGCGGAAGCAGTCAGCCCTGCACTAATTGAGGCGACTCCTCGGGAGTCCACCCAACTCCCAATTGAGGCGACTCCTCCAATGGGCGACTCGGCCGTCTACCGAGCTATCTGACTGAATTGACGACTCACTTATCTGGTCAACAAATTACCACTAGTAGAAAATTAATTATTCTAGACGGAATATCCTAGACGAAAAATTTTCCGTCTAGGATATTACATCCTAGACCGAAAAATTCTGTCTAGGATATTCCGTCTAGAATATAGTATTCTAGATGGAAATTTCCGTCTAGAATGATATTCTAGACGAATTTATTTTTTTATTTATTTTTTTATAATGAACCGAGAATCGTAGACGGAATCCTAGACGGAAATTTCCGTCAAGGATGATCAGCTAATTTTTTAATAAAAAAAAGCCACGGTATCCTTTAATTTCTCCCGCCTAAAATTCCCACCTCAACCCCGAATTTTCCCTCCTCAATCCTAAATTCTGCCCCCTCTTAAAAATCACAGAGATCCCCAAATTTTCTCTTCCCCTATTCTTCTCCCCTTCTTCTCCTCTGTTCAAAGGCGATAACTCCCGTCCCATCGTCGCCTCCCCCCTCGCCCCCGCGCCCTCCTTCTCCTTCGACATCGTCGTCCCCGTTCGTCGTCCCGTCGTCGCCTCCCCCTCAGCTCGCGAATGTGCTCTCTGAATCAGGCCTGGAGATTTTTAAGGTTCCTCTGTTTTCCTTTATAAAAAAAACATCGCTAATCTCCAATTTCTCCAGCTCCAAAAAAGCCCTAATTTCTCCGCTAATTCAATGCATGGGGCTGCTGGAAACTATCCTCAATTGGCTCCGAAGGTGAGATCCTCGACCCCTCCCGCATTACTCGTTGATTCGTTTGTTCTTAGATTCGAATCATCGGATTTTTAGGGTTTGAATCTGTTTTGTTGCGTTTCGTTTGTTCAGGCAAAATTTTGAATTCTAGGGTTAGTAACGGTGAAAAGGGACGAAGATCAAGATTGGAATTTTATTTCTTTGGAGCTGTAGGAGTCGATTGAGATAGAATAGATAGTACTATTTACCTTAATTTTTTTATTTTTGTTGACTGCAGAACGCTGGGAAAACTTCCCTTGTGAATGTCATCGCAGTATGCACATTTTGATGTCTGCAACGGATATTTAGTTCTTGATCAGTGTAATTTGGGCTTAAGATGCTAATTAAATTTTTTTCAACTTTGTGCAGACTGGTGGATATAGTGAGGACATGATTCCTATAGTAAGTATAACATTCAACATGTAGGACTACTGGTTGTTGTTCTTTGTTATGCATCGATTAGCTTTTGTTGGGTATTGAATAGATTGGATTATATAGGTGAAATTTATATTTTAAAAAAAAGTCTTGAGCTACATTTTCAAATTAATGCAAGTGCACAGTCATCTAGGGTTTGGACATGTAACTACATGCAGCTCTAGTGAAGAGCTTGGCAGTTAGTTTCCAGATATGTTACTTGATGTTTGATAAATTTTTGCAGTTAAATTTCATCGATGATGTCTTAAAAATTGTTAATTCATGTTATTTGATAAGTTATCTTTACTTTTATAGAATTTACTTGAGTGATATTAAGTTTACTTACTAGAGATAATCAATGAATCTCAATTTAAGATGGTAATGTACAGAATTTTTTTTGTTATAGAGTGTCATTAATGCACAATTTCATGAAGAATAAAAGGAAATGTAATTCTAATTAGTACTCCAAGATGTTTATCATGGGAAATTTTTAAATTGTGAAATTGATGTAATTTTGAGTGATTTTATAAATTTGAGTGTAATTGTGAAATTGATGGGGAAATCTGAGTGATTTTATAAATTTTGAGTGTAATTGTGAAATTGATGTGCAGCCGACAGGGGAGAATGGGGTAACGAGGGCGTCGATCAGTATTGACTTGCAGAGAGATGGGTCGCTGGGCAGTAAAGCGATTATATTGCAGATTGATAACAAATCTCAGCAGGTTTTAGTGAGTAAGTAGGAGAATTTTTCCTGTTCGGCATGAATGTTATTTGTGAATTGAGTTGATGTTGCTTTCTTATATATAGTTGGTTTGGTTGTTGTATAGGTGCTCTTAGGCATTCTCTGCAAGTATTGTTGCTCTTATAAACGTCTACCTACCGATGAATTTATGTTTTTTCTCCTTTATCTGTGTAGAGTTACTGAAAGATGCATTGATCTGTATCGCTCAATGACAATTACTATATCTTTTTTCAGAATGCAATATGTTTAACATTCTCTTTATTTGTAATATTTTATTCCTCTTACTGGAGATTTTAATCTCCATTGAAACTGCCTGATCTTGTGGATCGTCTAATTAGTCTCTGATATTGTACATGTGATGATCTAAAATGTTGTTGGATTGCTTGTTTCTCTTGTCGTAAATCAGGTTGGAGCCCATGCTCGTGTTTGGATGTAGCCCCTTTGGTTATGTTCAATTAAAGGGCTGATTTGAGTCTCTGAACTCTTGGCTGAAGGGATTTGTACCCTGATGGCTCATTCAGGAAGTTAGCACTGTTTTTCTTTGATTTTCTTCTTGAAAGGATGAAGAGAAAAAGATGACTTCTTTATATGTGGAGGAGGTAAGCCTTTTATGGTGTTCTTCTGCAATTTAGCTAAATTGTTAGTAACATTTATCTTCTCTTCGTAGATAATAATCTGCTGCAGGAAAATGATTCTTGCAAGATGATCAGTCCTTGAGAAGCTTGGTTTGTTTTTTCATACTGCAGTGTCGAGGCAATCTTGGGAAGGTCTGCTGTACTGCATATTGGAGATGGCTACCAAAATTTTGAGCATATTTTAATATGAGAAGAGGGGAATGCTCGTAAACACTTTATGTATCTTTCTAATTTTTTAGTGAATGTATTATTTGAATGTAATTGGATTTGATATTGGAATATAATTAGATTGTGTTGGATATAAATAAAATTTTTTAGATGTTCAATATTGTGTACATGTACTCAAAGTAGATTCTGGCTTGATGAGAGAGTATTATGATGTAAATAGGAAAAAAGAGATGAAAAAAAAAAAAATGGGTTGGTGAGTTATGGCGATGGTGGGTCGTGTTGAATTCCGTCTAGGATGCTCAAATTCCGTCTAGGATACTTGCTTTTTTGAAAAAAAATTAAAGAAATTAAAAAACACCCTAGACGGAAATTCCGTCTAGGATGACTATCCTAGACGGAAATTTCCGTCTAGGATACTGATCCTAGACGGAATTTTTTTCCGTCTAGGATGTACTATTCTAGACGGAAATTCCGTCTAGAATAATTCGTCTAGGATGTATTCTAGACGGTTTTGAATTCCGTCTAGAATAGTCCGTCTAGAATGTATTCTAGACGGAATTTCCGTCTAGAATACTACATCGTAGACGGAAACATACTAGACGCGTATTCTAGACGGAATTCCGTCTAGGATACACATTCTAGACGGGATTCTAGGTATCCTAGACGGAATTTTCCGTCTAGGATGCCTCATAATTTAGTAGTGTACGAGAACGACCCGTCTTTCAATTCAATCAAGCTGGGGAAGATAAAGATCCGAGTCATCCAAATAAGATATTTCCAAGATGTACATCGATCAACCACAATATTGATCAGTCACGTTAAAAGTCTCAAACTCTGACAAAGTCTTAAATGTAAAAGCGGCTCATCCTATTCCCAAGTCACTTTTGGGACATAATCTGTAATGACCGTAAATTTCTAATACGGGTTTAAATAATTTTCTGGTATTTAAATATTAAATATTATTTTTTTTAAAGAGTATTTGTATTTTTCCCAATTTCTACTAAGAATTTTCGACGATTTAAAAATAGATATTATGTTATTTTAATAGTTTATGTAATTATAAATTTAATTGTTTTGGTTAAATTTTTAAAATAATAGTTAGATTATCCTCATTGTTATTGTTATTATTATTTTGACCATAAATTTAATTTGATTTTATTTTATAATTGTATGATTTTTTTAAGATTATTTAATAGGGTATTTTTCCCTTGTTTTTCCTCTCACCGGGTGTTCACTCTGTATATTCTCCCCAATCACGACAAATCCTCTGCTCTGCTTATTCCCCAGCTTTCAAACCCAAATCCTCCCAACACCTATCACGTACTCTCTCTCTCAATAAATCTTCGCCGTTCTTACTCTCTCTCCATCACACTCATCTCTCTCTCTCTCTGACACTCTCTCTATATTATCTCTGCATTAAAAGCTGATGTCCCACTCTCTTTCACTCACTCATCACCATCACTCTCTCTCTCTTCTTTTATTATTCTCTCTCACTGGCTGCTTTTCCATTCCAAGAACCACGAAGCCAACTCCCCCCTCTCTCTTCGTGTCTTCTCCTCCAGCATCCACCGCGCTCCGTCAGACTGTCCTCCCCTCTCTCCCTCCCGCCCTGCCGTTTCCCTCGCACGACCGTCGCGGCCAGCTTCCACCTCACGAGCTCGACGCCATCAAAGAGCCACAACCTCCTGAGATCCACCTCCAGCCACCCCGACCTCGTGCGCGCTCCGACCAGCCTGCACGCCCTGCGCCAAGCACCCTCCGAGGCTCGACCCCTCGACGGGACGCCCCACCTCAACACCTCGTCGCTGCTCCGACCCAGCCTGCCCACACGTCGCTGCCGACTAGAAGCTCTCGAACTCTGCCCAGCGCCCGCGCCCTCTCGCCCCTCTTTCCCCGTCGACGTCCTCCTCCGCCGACAACCCAGACGTCTTCCAGCCTCCAGGGCAAGCCGCCGCGTTGATTACAGCAGCGCGACGCGCCCCACTGAGCTCCGACGACAGTCGTCGTCACCTCACCACCAGCTCTCCTCCCTAAACCACGCAGCAGCCATGACCTCACTCACTCAAACTCCACACCTCTCCTCCGCCTCAACGCGCTCCCCCTCACCGCTCTCCGCCTGAGCCTCCACCAAGCGCTGCCGCGACGGGTCCTCGCGACGAGCTCGCCCACGGCCTCCGTAGCCGAGCACTCGACAGTCCCTCGCCCTCTCGAAAAGTTGCAGTCCTCGACATCCTCCCACCGCCGTCGTCTTAGCCCGATTCACCGACGAGACAACCAGCTAACAACCGCGCTGTCCAAGATCTGACCTTTTCGTTGTCTCACCGCTATCGACGCCGCTAGCCCACTCGCAGTCGACTCGTCTGTAGCAAGATCTCGCGTTACATTGTTTCTTAATTAATGTTTATTCGTATTATAGTGGTGATTAGATGTAAATAAAGGTATTTTAGGATAATACTGTGTTGTATGATGATTACACCTAGTAAATTATTATATTGGTCAATAGTATTTTTGAACTATCTGCGTGAATGATGATGCGAGTGCCCACGTGAAAATTAGTAGATAATGTTGGTAATTGTTATATTTTTAGAATTTGACATGAAAACAAGTGGGTATGTATTAAATTTTAGAATTTACGAATTTACAAAAGGATTAATTAAGGTAATTTATAAAATAAGAAAAGATTATTTCATGTAAAAAGACATAACATATATATAATATATATATATATATATATATATATATATTATATATATATTATATATATATTTTAAATTATTATTTATGAGAAATAGGTTAGAAATTTGGAAAAAAGAATATTTTATTTATAGACTGTATACGGTGATTATCATGGAGCGCGACTTTCATGTGTCAAAACGACATCGTTTCTAGTTTCCTGTTTACCGTATTATTATATTAGAGAAGTCGTAAGACGGATAGTTTGCTATGAGAAGTTTTGACATCCTAGCGGTAAGATTAATAATGGAAGTCAGTCATGTATGTATATTCATGATGTATCTTGTTTAGCATTTCAGTTCATTACACTCTCTTGTCTGCCCTACATAAACGTAATCATGTTTAACATCTTCTATATTCATGATCTGTTGATGTGTTTGAGAACTTAGTGGGTCATGACTTAGTAGCTCGTGCTCATGAACAGAATTATGACATGTGTGAGACGTTGACTGGAGTGAGGTGGTGA
>NC_033799.1:1066299-1067173 GCF_001876935.1 Asparagus officinalis | reverse complement strand
GATGCTAGGTAATTTGATCTTGTGCGGTTTTGTTTTGATCACAACCATAATGTCTCATTTTACACCTAAAATGCAAGCTATGCAACCAATAATAAAATCTTTCAGTGATAAGAAGTTCCTTAAGTTGCTCTTGTGTATTGCTGCGTTTTTTCCAGCTATGGAGGATCAGCTGAACGCATGACTGAAACTGAGTTAATACAAGGGAAAGAATGGCTGAACAGAACTTTTCATCTCATTCGGTGAGTTTGGATGCTAGTACATTTTTATTTTCCTCTACTGCTGACTATTATAACATCTGAATTTCACCCTATAAAAAATCAAACTTTTTCTAGATCTAAGCCCAGATTTTCAAACGAACCACTCACGGAAATAAATCTAGTGTTTGATGAAGTTATAGTTTCGAAGAATCCGTACTTCCGGAACTTTGGCTTGTATTTTAATCTATCTTTCAGAATTGCATAATAGTTATTTACATATTCTAGCATCATTCACAGTGTTGTCAGAATGGTTGTAATGTTGCATGATCCTGGTAGTTGTGTGGCCCAGACTGAACTTTCTTTCTTTTGTCTTTTTGCAATCAAGCTGTAAAGAACATAGGCACTGTGTAGACTTCTATTATAACCCATTGAGGCTGCTACTGTTGCAAAAGCTTTTCTTTCTATATATCCACCATAAGCCCCATTGGTTTCTGGAACAGGTGTGAGGATGACTGTTTGCCTTCTGTTAACTGGGTCCTTAATCTTGCCAAAGCTGCAGTTCTAAGATATGGAGTTCGTGGACTTGTGATCGATCCGTACAATGAACTGGATCACCAGCGGCCTCCAAATCAGTGAGACTTCTACTTCTGCATTTTATAAATTAGTCAACAATGCGA
>NC_033799.1:1064805-1065299 GCF_001876935.1 Asparagus officinalis | reverse complement strand
ATAACTACCACAACCCTAAATCCCCAGGATCTGGTTTCTTCGCAATTGAAACCCAGAGCACCGATCGCTAAGAATAAAAAATTGAAAGGGGGGGAAACCATTTTAATAGACAGTGCCAAGTTCAAATAAAAGAAAAGGAAAACCTTGGTACCTAAAACACTCCGAGGCAATCCTGAAGCCCACGTGGCGGCTTCTCCTTGCGCTCCTCTGCCGGGCGAAACCCGTCGAAGTTCAGCCGCCACGAGGGATCCCGGCTACCAACGGTCTCCACAAGCAGCAGCTCATCTCCGTCCTCATTCTCACCGGCGATCGCCGGTCGCAACATTTCGCTTCGAGAAGATAGAGAGGGAGAGGATATTTTAGATTTTGGGATCAGTTGCTGATGATTCTGAGGATTCAAGCGACCCTGCGGGTTGTTTGTTTCAAAAAAATTTAGAAATTTTCTAAATAAAATCATTCCTAATTTTGTTCTCAAAAATTGGCCATATTCAAAC
>NC_033799.1:1063107-1064654 GCF_001876935.1 Asparagus officinalis | reverse complement strand
TCTCCGTCTCAACCTCACCGGGCTTCGCCTCCTCCTCAGCGTCCCCAACTCCTAACTCCACCGACCTGCCTCTTTTCAACTCTCCCTAACGTTTTGGGTTAAATTGATATGGGGTTTCTGTTATTTCAACCAAACTTCTCTCCGACCGAACTACGCCTCCTCCTTGGTAGGTAAATCTCGTTCCCTTTCTTTGTAAATTAGGGTTTCTTTGTAAATTTGGGTTTTGGTGAAAATGATTTGGGGTTTATGTGTAATTGATTTGGGGGTTATATGTGAAATTGATTTGGGTTTGGTGAAATTGGTTCTGCACAATTATTAGTCTATGAAATTGATTTGGATTTGGGGACTAGATTGTTCTCGTTCCATTGCTTGAAAATAACTGGGATATTCTTATCTGCAGACTTGTAAGATTAGTTTGAATTCTCGTTCCATTGATTAGTCTGTGAAATTGATATTGAGTTAATGTTCATTGTCTGCGCACTTGTAAGATTAGTTTGAATTTCGTATACTATTTTAGGATTTTAATTTGCTTCTAGTTTCATTAGCTCATCCTTTCAGTTCTATAAAAAGTTTATCTGCATCTGAGCACTTGAGCATTGTTGATTACTTAACTCCTTGAATTTTTGAGTTAAGTACTTAGTTGATCTTTGTGGACCAAACTCAATTCTATAAAATGTTTCGTTAAGTAACAATTAGATTTTTATCTTTGTATTATCATTCTAATATTTGTCTTAGTGAATACAAGACAATGTATCAATTTTTTTACAGGAAATTTATTTTTTAAACAATGTAGATGGACGACATCGATGAAGAGATGTTAATAAGGATGATTTCTAATGCTACTGTCTCTGCGGTGATTTGTGTGTTTGCTTGTTTAATGAGGATACGTAGTAGAAGGAAATCAATCACTTATCACCCTAAGGTGGAAAAAAAAAGAGAAGATAGATTCTAGAGCTAGGCACGTAAGTTGTGTGTTCAATGGCTATAATGAGAGTTGTAGGGTTTATGTTAGAATGAGGTCGCGTGCATTTGAGCTTATAGTTTTGTGAGTTTGAGCTTGGTTGCTTTTCGAGCCTTGGTTATTTGAGTTTGAATTTGTTTTGAGCTTGTTTTTTATGGCTTGTGAGCTTGTGGGTTTGTGGCAACCTATTACTATGCTTGTGGGTTTGCAAGTTTGAGCTTGGTTGCTTGTCTGCGCCTTGGTTATTTGAGTTTTAGCTTGTTTTTGAGCTTTATGGGTTTGCTGCTGATCTGAGCTGCTTGCGGGTTTGTTACAAGCTATTAAAATGTTACAAAATTCATTTGGGGGTGTTTTTTCAAGTCATTGTTTGAGCTGGTGATCTTGGATTTGAAATTCTTGGATGAAAAGTGGGTTTCTTGAGTTTTTCGAATTTAACTATGATTATTGGTCACATATTGATAATGGCAACTACAATTGCATTTTACTGTTTACAAGAGGCATTCATTAATGGAAATGCAGTCTATATTATTTTTGCAGTTTTTAGATGAGGTAGTCCATTTTTTGAATGCAATCTACAATGCAATTT
>NC_033799.1:1061652-1062107 GCF_001876935.1 Asparagus officinalis | reverse complement strand
TTATGTACAACTGCAAAGGAGAGTGGAGCAACAATGGAAACCATCCTTCAATTATTGCAAAGTTACAGCTAAGGCAACTGTACTTATACAATTTAGTTATTATGCAATCATGACATTTCTAATGATATTTTTAGATATTTTTTTTTGATAAGCATAGAAAACAAACTTTAGTTTCTAATAAGTTTCACTGGTCATATTATATAAATCTTCCTCATACAACAACAGAAAGATATACTAAGGTAGATTGACCTAAACAGTGTTGATAAAAAGGTCGGTTAACAAGAAACTTACACGCTTTTGTAATTAATTACAGTTAGTTTTTAATTATAATCAAATAAAAGCAATTAAAGCAATTTAAACAATTAATTGCAATTAACCGTTAAAATTAATTGGCAGTTAATTAAATTAACAGAAACATTAACTACAAAATGTATTTATTTTTAATAATGAATCAG
>NC_033799.1:1058944-1060931 GCF_001876935.1 Asparagus officinalis | reverse complement strand
CTCTCTCTCTCTCTCATCTACTACATCTCTACTTTTTTCTTTATGGTTTTTCCTCCACCAATAGAAGAATATATATAGGGAAACCAAAACCCTATCTCTAGCCTAACTTCCTAGTTAGAATAGGATTCAAACTCCTAATCATGATAAAACCCAAACTCCTAATCATGATAGAACCCAAACTCCTAATCATGATAGAACTCTAACCCTATCTAATTCTCATGAAGTTACACAAAGAATCAAAGACAAAATCCCAACACTCTATGCATCATCTCTTCCTTAATTATGTCCCTTCAAATACCATTTTGTCAATCCTTCACAAAATTTCAAGTGTTTTACATGATGTATGCCAATATTTTATGTTCACGTTCTACACCATATTGATTTTCATTGCTTTCAGCTATATACTTGGTGAATATAGCTATTTATTTATAGGCTTTAGTAGATATTAAATTAATCTATGACATGTAAAAACTGAAGCAGTCTTTGGAATTGTCAGTATATAGAAACTGCAGATCACTAGAAAGCCCGAAAAGGCATGTTTGAAGAATTGTTTCACATGCAGTTATTATTTAAAAAAAATAAGAAAAACATAAATAAGTACAAAGATAACAAACCAGGAGTGTGTTATTGTCCAAATTAATCTTGATGCAAAATTATGTGTATGTGACTTGTCTCAATAACTTCACCCATCTGCTTCAGCTTCGGATCAATCAACATACTAGAAAGTTTTAAACAAATCTAAGATTTACTCATAAATTATAAAAAGCGAAGTTAAATTTCTAAAAGAATAGGTTAGGGAAAAAATACACCTTCGTCACCCGACCCATGCCAATGCATTGGACAACCATGCCATTATATTGCACAGAATCATATGTTTCATGAGAGGACAAAACATATTGAAGTGATTGCAATTTTTTTGTCAGAGATGCTTGGAGAAGAAGATGTATCTCTCATATTCACTCCGCTTCCTCACAACAATTGCTGATATTTCTTACAAGGCTACATCTTCAAAGGTGTTCTCTACTATATGTGACAAGCTGGGCACTTGATAGATAATATATGCTCCAGCTATGAGGGGGAGATGTTAAATTAAGTATTGGGTATTGCGGTTAATGGGTCCGTTACCATTAACATTAACCCTATTTGTAATGGCTTATATATTAATATATATATTATATATATATATGATATATATATATATATATATCTTATTATCTCAATAAAGAACAATTAGGGTTTTCTATATTCTCTACATAGAGCATTCTTCAGCTATCTAGTTTAGATCATGTAGGGTATATTGGCGGGCTGACGAAGGTGTATTTTTTCCCTAACTATTCTTTTAGAAATTTAACTTCGCTTTTTTATAATTTAGTTGATGAGTAAATCTTAGATTTGTTTAAAAACTTTCTAAGTATGTTGATTTGATCCGAAGCTGAAGCAAGATGGCGTGAAGTTATTGAGACAAGTCACATACACATAATTTTTCATCAAGATTAATTTGCGACAATAACACACTCCTGTTGTTATCTTTGTACTTATTTATGTTTTCTTTTTTTTTTAAATAATAACTGCCATCGTGAAAACAATTCTTCAAACATGCCTTTTCGCGGCTTTCTAGTGATCTGCTCCAGTTTCTATATACTGACAATTTCCAAGCACTGCCCCCTTCAGTTATTTAACTGTATAGATTAATTTAATATCTACTAAAGCCTATAAATAAATAGCTATATTCACCAAGTATGATAGCCCTGAACTATATTTTCAATGAAAATCAATGCAATCTTGGTATGTGAGAGCAACTGTTGGAAAAATAGCAGCCTAATGCAATAGTTTTACTTGGCAAAGTAGTCAATTTACTGGTAAAGAGACTGCTTTTGATGACATAGTTTTTAGTGATTATTGTGGATTAGGGAACAGAATTAATGGGATAATTGTGATAAAGGCTGAGACGGGGATGTAATAAGATAAAAGTTTTGCGAAAGGATCC
>NC_033799.1:1055285-1057944 GCF_001876935.1 Asparagus officinalis | reverse complement strand
GCAACTTAAAGCAGAAGGAAAAAAGAAAATGTATTCCCTTGATAACCACTGGAGACTGACTCAAAACACAATTAACTACATTCAGCAGTTAAGGACTACAGTTCGATTATTATTCGATCAGAGGGAAATGGCGACGCATAAAGAAACACATCACTTTAGATACTTCTTTAAGAGAAAGGACACTATCAAAGTATATCTTCTGTATATTCTTTTGTCTAAACACCAAAAGAACCAGTGGTTTGTGAGACGATGACAACAATCAAGCTGTACTTGACTACAACATTGAGAAAAGAACCTAATGTACATGGTTTAATAGATTACTATCTCAAGATTTTGCTAGTCCAAATGAAAAATAAAATAAATCAAAAGCACAAGCACAGGCAGAGCTTCTTTTGTGGGGAAAATTTTGTCATCGGATAGTAAATAATGGGAGGTTAAGGTCAATACCCCTATACACATATATAACCTATGGTATAAGGTTCAATAGAGTACTATCTCAAGATGTTGTTAGTCAAAATGAAAAATAAAATAAACCAAAAGCACAAACATAGGCGGAGCTTCTTTTATGGGGGAAAAAACTGTCATCCGCTAGCAAACAATGGGTGGTTAAGGAATGTGTGTGTATATACACACATATATGTAGATGTATATATATATGTGTGTGTATATATATATATATATTAAAATTACCCTAGAGGGGGGTGAATAGGTTAATATGCTAATCTAATCCGATATTAATGCCAATTAAAAACTTATTAACTAATTTATTCTTGAAAGGGAGATATTCAACAAATTATGAGCAAAAATATATAATTAACACAAGGGTGAAATAGACATGAAACAATATGAACAATATAGCGGGCAAATAACTAATGCAAACACAAGAAAATGATCATGCAGTTCGGTCCTTCCGACCTACGTCTTCGCTCCTCACTCTCAAGGAGAATTCCACTATCTCAACCGGTTTTCAACGCTAACCGAAAACGTTTACACCTCACAATCTCGGTTTTCTAGCTCACCGAAAACTTTCACAACTCACACTCTTGCAATCACACTCTACACCTTCTAAGTGTTGGTCTAGCCAGTGTCGTTTTCCTCAAGTGCTCGGAATTACCACCTCTCTCTAGGCTTTACCACCTACCTCACTCCCCTTAGAATCAACCCCGTCTCTCACCACACACTTCTCTCGGTGTACAAGTGTATTACAAAGTATATCTCACAATTAAGCACAATAACAAATGGTTCGTTCTCTAAACAAGATGAGAATACAATATAAGCTCACTCTCAATGATACACTCACCACAACCCAAATTATACTTAATATAATAATATTAAAAACTCAATAGGTTGTGTGTACAATCAAAGAGTAAAATGAAATCAAACTCGAATTAATCTAGCAAATATAAATATAACAATTTAAGTATAAACAAGCTAGATAATTGAGTTGAGAAAACTTCTCCAAAATCACAAAGAGATGTAGATGAAGAGATGATGTTGAATTCTTCAAACCGAAAATGTAAGCCTCCTCTTTGTGAAAACTTCTTCACACAAAACAGACTTGAAAAACTTCTTAAACACTTGTAAAACTTGTTTTAAAACTTTCTTAGGTTAACTCAGAAGTTAGAGGGTATGTGGTATATATAGGGACCCCGAGAAACCATCTAAAACCAACAAAAAATACAAAACAACAAAATCTAAAAAATAGTCGTTACTGTGTAACGGTCATATTGACTTATGACAGGTATAAGTCGACTTATGTCTTTATAAGTCGACTTGTATGAGTTATAAGTCGACTCAGCAGACGAAAAAATCTAACTGCACAACATATCATAAGTCGACTTATGAGTCGATTTAAACATGCACAGGACCTGAAATGCGCAGTAAATATCAGCTTCAAAACTTGTTTAAAAATATCAAACAAATTCCAAAAAATATAAAATTTAGGAAAATGTTTATAAACATGAAAATGAACATGTTATAAAAAGAATTTTTTAAATTGCATTTCTTATTTGTTAAAACTCATCACTTTGCAAAATAGTCTAAAAACACGAAGTCTCAACAACACATGATTTTGACAAAATATTTTCAAACAAGTTTAAAACTTCTCTTAAGTGGATTAATAGACTTTATAAATTTCTATCAACATATATATAGACTTTATATATATACACACACACTAGTGTGCATCCCGTGCAAAGCACGGCCTTTATTTTTTTATTTCCACTACAGTAATTCTATATTCAGTTTTGTAAGTGCTACAGTAACATTTTAAAATGATACAGTACCTCGTATGCGCTACAGCAATAATGCTACAGTAATGTTTTTAAACGTTACAGTCCCTCATGTGCTACAATAAAATGCTACAGTATTTATTGTAACATGAATAGCTTATCTTGGATCCTCCTGTTAGTAATACAGTAACAATGCTACAGTACTTTACTGTAACGTGAATAGTGAATCTTGAATCCTCCCATTATTATTATATATATATACATATGTGTGTGTAGAGAGAGAGAGCGCAAAGCTCCTATAAACTTAAGTGGATAGGAACTATTTATCCACCAATTTTCTTATTCATTGATTTTGTATTGAGATTTGTGCTAACATGTGATACAAATCAAGAACAACCCAACTTGGACTCTATCCCTTTCATCCACTT
>NC_033799.1:1050133-1054285 GCF_001876935.1 Asparagus officinalis | reverse complement strand
ATTTTTCATATATGCAAGGATTTGGTCCTCCCTCATTTTTATTAAAATATTAAGTGTGAAAATAGAGTAAAAAATATTTATAAAACTATATAGCTTTCCATCACTAGTAAATAAATAATTAAATAATTAATTTCTATTTTGAGTCTAAAATGACTGCACATTGATTTTGTTATTTAATTATTTAGTTTATTTCCTGTTATGATAAGTAGCATATAGTTAGTGGGGGTGTGACTCTAAAATAAGAATAATGTGTTATAAGCTTTGTAATAAATTTATTCGTAATATCTACGAGTAGCATTTCTTTTAGTCACATTTAAGTTAGATTTCAATCTTTTTCTTTATACTTTAGTCGTGTTTGACACATACATGATTTTATGGAAACTATTACTTGATCACCATCGAAGTTGTCAAGCAATAAGAGAGACTGTGGCATGAAGACGACTCCTATTAAAATGTGATTTATAAGCATGCTTTCATAGCATGACTAATGCCCTCAATATGATATCCCGATGTGAGGTTTCCTTGGTTATTACTATTGAGCATCAACTAGACGATGTACCCATCTTGATTGGACTTGTTCTGGGTCATGATATTTTTCCATAGTTTTACGGAATTCGTCCACGGTAACTCTGTGATTAGTGCACAAATATTTATGCACATTCACTATTAATGGAACTATCAAACATATATTTGGTTAAATTTCTATGAAAAATTATCAATTAAAATAAACAACAACAAATTAATCAAGCATATGTTTGGTTAAATTTTATTTTATTTATAACCAATACTAAAATATAATTTTAGTATTAAATGAAGTATCGCTTCGAACTTGATCAATAATAAACGAATAATAAGCAAATATTAATTAATTTCAATTCAACTTTTACACTAATATTGAATTTATAGGCCAGAATATTACAATTATTTATAGCATAATACTTAATTTTGTTAACATATCTCATATTTGAGAATATAATTTAAAAACCGTGCTTTGCACGGGTCTAAATACTAGTTTACATAATATTGTAATGATATCCAGGTTGGAGTATTAAAGTGAAATGAAATTGCAACTTGTGGGATATCACTATATCAGAGTGTTTAAAAGTACTTTGCTGAAAATATAGTGAAGTTTGGAGTACCAAAGTGAAAATAAGCCTAGCACTATTGAGCAATAGGTAAGATCCAAATCTTATCCAATTAATAACGGGTCAACTGGCTTGATCTAGTGTATGATTGAATCCAATTATGACTAACCCATACTCCCTAATTTCGGGTAGAAAATATTAAAAAGCTTAGTACACAGATGAGGATGTACCAAACATGGCAATATGCTTAATTGAACTAAAATAGAAATGCATTTTTACATAAATACATGGTTAAAGTCTACCTACAACGAGTATGAAAATTATCCAAATGTTTGAACTCATTCATGGCTTTATCTGTACTGCAGTATTAAATATGCTGATGTCTTTCATCTCATCTTCTTCCAGCTGCAAAGTTTTACTTAGTCAAGTGTGAAAGCATTTGGCTATTGAGTCTAATTTGATGCGTCTGGCACAAAAGTTGACAACGACTCCTCATTCTAGAGCTTGCTGCCTTTGACCTTAAAACTTCATCAACTGTATCAGCAACAAATCATCCCTCTCAATTTCTTTATTTTTTTTATTTATTGTTTTTATCCAGCTGCTTGGCGAACATTTGTATAGTTAATGCAATGAAGAAATCAATACTATTATGGATAACCAAAAATGGCATTATCGCAGATGTCCAGATTGTTTTAAGAAAACAATTGATGCGGAAGATACTTTTCTGGTGCGCAAAAGTGTGACAGAAGGTATTGCAGAAAATAGGTATGTAAATATTTACATATGATCCACAATTACATACCATATAATACTGATAATTAATGAGTTGGAAAAAAAATTATACAGCTACAGGATAACTATGGAAGTTCAAGATGAATCTGGCAAAAACTACTTTTGTTGTTATGAACAAGCTGAATAAATTGGTGAAAATAACCGGCTTCAAGAGGTTGCACGAACAATAAAATATGTGAGTTCATCTTCCTCTTAAAGTTTTTTGAACAACATTTTATAACACATTCAGTATGTGCTTAAAAAATATTATTATTTGATCAGGTTAATGGCAGGGAAGTTTTCCACGCGATATAATTTTGTGGAAGGTAATGAAGGTTTCACAACAACCAAAGTAATAGAGGAAAATTCAGACAGTAGAAGTGCAATTGAATTTAATTCTACAATTCAGGTAAAAATTTTCTTCATATTATTTATATAACTTTGTAAAGCACGTATCTAGAAACTTACCTCTATATATATATAGAAATCTGCAGAGGCATCAATCATTAATTTACTTGAGGATGCGCCTCCACCGACTCCGCAACCAATAGCATCTTATAAAAGCGGACTCACACCTATGCCTGCACCATTATTGGATATAAAATCGAAAAAAGTCCACTTAAACTCCTTTTGGAGTCCGCCGTACCCCGGTTCGAATCCTCCCAGTCCCCAACAATCCGCAAGGAGCTACCCCTTAAGTCCAGGGGCTCATCCCCAGCACATGGGCGAGCGGTGTGTGGACCTAGTGTAACTTTTATTTGAGGGTAAACATAACTTCTTTGCAAAGACAAGGCAAAAGGATGGATACAGGAGATCTACACGACCGAGACAGCATCAACGGACGACGACTCGACATCTCAACTCGAGTCGAGTCGACGGCCGAGACGACTAAACAGATGGACGAGACGAGACTCGACCCAAACCAACAATGCATATGGACTTCCTCCACTGCCTGAGGGGCGACAAATTAAGGGAACAGGTCGATGGGCGGATTGTGGATGCATGAGGGCGTCGTAGGGGGTGCCTTCATCCTGCGTGATATCTCGACGATTGGAATCATCGCTCCCGCGCGCACATTCAGAATTATTTTCATCATACGTGAGGCAGAAGGCTCAAGCATTCATCGTACAAATGACTTCATCTTAAATTTGAGGTGTTTAGTACCAAGAATCTTTTAGTCCAGATCGCCTCCTCGTCTCGTCGTTGATGGCGTAAGTTTTGCATGACTGGGATTCGCTTGGTTCACGGCGAAAGTAAGTCCGAGGCCACCAAAAAGCTTCTTCTTTGATCCCGCGATCCGCCCAGTCACGTACACGGTTTCCTTCGCCCCGCTCGACCCTCAGCTCCTCATTTAGTTCGTTTGAAAATGAAATTAAAGCTTTTGTCTTCATAACACAACTGGTGATTATAGTTTTATATCATAATAATATCATGCAGCATACTGTCCCACTACTAAAAGTTTGCCATGAGTTGGTTAAATGCTACTGTAGTTATTTGGAGAAATTGGAAAAATGTGAGTAGCACACGGAACTGGCAAACAAAATAAATGGGAGTAAATGCACGGGGCTGTCCGGTACGATCAACTTTGCAGCTGATTTAGGTATGACTTAAAAAAAGATAGGGTGGTTTATGTATATCAACGTGCTCTTCAAGAAACTGTTGTGCGCAGCGAAAATTTCGGCAGAGTTTCTGGTGCACAATAAGAGAGAAAGATCAATAATAAGAATTCCCGTCTCACCAAGGAGACAAGAATCTGAAGCGGATATCTCAACCAAGTGAGATATCGGCTCTTCCTCTCATCAGTTCTAGGACTGACCTGTCGAGGGATCCTAAAAAGCTATTACAATGGCCACAAACTCAAACAACCAATTTTACGTGGTTCGGGAAACTGCCTACGTCCACGGGGCAAGGAAGGGGAGATCTACTATTAGAAAGAAAAAGAATACAAATAGGTTTACAACTCTCACAATTAAACCCTCAATCTAATCTCTTTCTTCCTCTCGCAAAAGCCGCTGACTTTTTCTTCTTTCTCCTGTGCTGCGCACCTGCTCTCTGCAGCCTTTGTTTTTCTCCTTCAATTCCTGCACGAAACCCAAGCCGCCTTTGCACACTTCTGTCTTCAAGCCGCCGGTTTTGATTTCCCTTCAGCCTCCGCGCACCAAAAACCTAGGAACAAAACTGTTCCTATATATAGCCTGGCCCCTTCACGTGTTCACGAGAAAAAAAGAAACCCGCTGGACTTCTCCCACGAACAAAGTCGTGGCCCCCGCAATCAAGTCCCCTCACGCGGTTTTGA
>NC_033799.1:1047018-1049133 GCF_001876935.1 Asparagus officinalis | reverse complement strand
ATCATAATATGTTATTTATAAATATATAACATATTTATTATTATTTATCACAAAATATTCAATTTTTTTTGGGGGTTTTACACTAAGTATAGTGAGAAAGTTCCTTACGTATAAAATTCAACGAAAAGTAAAATAATAGGCTAAGAATATCCCCACCCAACTCAGATAAAGACACACTAAAAATTTGTCAAAACGCTTCAAATCACCACACGCATCGCCCTCAGCCACCATGTGTACCTTGCAAACCTATTGACCACTAAAAAATAATAATATTTATAATATTCACTCTAAAAATAGTATTATAGAGAGAGCATCAAAACAACTAGTAGAGCCACCGACTACTAAAACTCATCAAATTCAACTCTTCTACTGGGATAGCTAGCTAAATTCCTTCTCAAAAGAGAACAAAGAAGCAAGATGATGATGGTGTTAGCAAAATCTCATTCATTCTCTTCTCCAAGAGATTTCTTTATCTTTTACTTTATCCTCTGCATCTTGTTGCTTTCAACTGAGAGATCCTCTGCTCAAAACAAAACTGACCCTGCTGAAGGTACATACTATACATCGCTTTCTCTAGCTTTACTTTTGAGCTCAAGCTGATATTATACTATTACAAACCTCTTTGTGGAAATATATGTGGGTTTTAGAGTATAATCCCTCGGTCTAATCTCTTTGTGAGGATTAAGAAAGATTTTGGTCATCTCTACTAATAAAAGAACTTCAAATCGGTTCATATAAGAATATGCATATGATTTATATGAGAATATGCTTATGATAAATCACAAATAAATAGGTATTGATTTTATCCTTTTTATACTCTTTTCCTCTTTTCTTTCTCATCGATCCTCGAAAGTTTGTCACAGTTGTGCTGGAACTAGCTGGATAAGGATGAAGCCAGGTCATGTAGTTGACTTGTTTTCTTTTTTGAGAAATGGTTGAATTGGTTTCTAGATATAAATCGCTAGGGAACATGGTATCATGGGAACATGGGATCTTGAAAATAAATTGCAGATTCCCATGAAGCGTTCCCACAGGAAAATCCATCGTCACATCCTCCAGGAAAAGGAGATGAAGGATTAAGCAGTGACACATACAACTGACAGCGAGACCTGATCCACCGTATTACCTGCCTCTTTAGAAAACTAAGAAAAACCCAGTAGCATGCATCAGACCTTCAAACAATGGATTCAATAAGAAGTCGGGAACATGGTACACTATAGCGAACTACGACCCGGCTTCAATCATCCTAGATTCGCGTGGAACACGACCCGATTCAACAACTCCAGTGACCAGATTTAGAATTCAACGAACAAAAGAAACAAAAACAAGTGCACAAACCCAGCACAATCTTTAAATTCGAAACAAAAACAAGCAAGCACACCCAATTGCATAACTACGACCTCATATACCAAAATTGAAATGAATTAATAGATATAACATTTGAATCAAGAGTTTGATCTAGATTGAACAAAGTAAGATTGATTAAACATGCACGCTACAATGTTGATACGTGCAACTGATCTTAAGAAAAAATTAAGATGAAAACCCTAATTTCTTCAACTCAAACATAAATCCCTAAGAATTAATCACGGTTGCTCTGATACCACTTGTTGTCCTATAAACTCTTTAATTCATACAATATAGATCTAGGGTTTACAACGAAAATCAAGAACAAACCCTAGAAATATAATTAAGGATCATGATTAATTCAAAGAGGAGATTAACAAGAAGAATTAACGAAAGCATACCTGAAATCCATGAAGAAATTCTGAATTACGGTTTGGGATCTTCTAATCTAAAGGGTCTCTCATGTTGTTTCTCTCTAGATGGGGATTAAGAAAACAGAGAATGTAATCCTTAGATTAGGGAACATAACCCCTTTATATAGATATTATAATTTTCTAATTTAGCCCCTCATAAAATTAGAATTGCAATCTGATATCTACACAATTTAGCCCATAATAAATTAAATACCCATTAACCCAATTAATTGATTGATCACTTTATGTGGGCTAACTTTAAAGATAGCATTACACAATAATTTAACATAAGTGCCCATAATTAGATTTAATCCAACTCAAAGATTTTAATGATATAACATAATTGCAGAATTAA
>NC_033799.1:1045053-1046428 GCF_001876935.1 Asparagus officinalis | reverse complement strand
TCAAATGATTTGTAGACTATAAATAATTATTATGTCAAATATAATAAAATAAATTAGTTATTTCGGTTTCAACAGACAAATCATTTATCGGTGGTTTGAACTGTAATTACAGAATCTGTAGGGTTTTTCTAAAAAAATTAGATTATGTATTATTCTACAATTCTGAAACTATGTGGACTTTACTATAAAGTATAAAAATTAAACCTATTTCCTAAAATTCATAATTTACAAGGAGCTATATGAACAAGCACTACTGACATTAATTGAAATGTGTCTTACATAATACACTACCCGAGAGTCGAGACTAATGAATCACATGCATTGAAGAGGCCATGGTAACAATTTATTACAATTATATACTGACTTGTTTCTGGGGTCGGGTTCGAACCCGATTGGAATCAATATTTCACCTCTTTCTCTCGCTCCGTCTCTCTCTCTCTCTCAAGCTTCCGCTCTTGTCGCCCTTTTCTCCCTCTGTCTTCTCCTCCAAACCCTAGAACCCAATGTCGTCGGGAAAGGAGAAGGTTGTCGGAGATCTGGAATCCCAATCTACGCCGACGACGGACGAGGCATCGACGAGCAGATATCGGGCGAGTAGGTCGCCATTGTCGACGCCGAGGAGACCACCGTTTCCAAGATTGCAACGAGATCGCCTCAGGTATACACTCTTTTGTTACTGGATTGAATTTTCTTCTTCGTTTGGCATCTTGATGATTTTGTATGAATCCACTCGCTCTTGTTGACCTCGGCGACAATCTTGGAAACGGTAATCTCCTCGATGGCGGCAACGTCGACAATGGTGACCTGCTCGCCCGATATCCGCTCGTCGATGCCTCGTCCGTCATCGACGCAGACTGAGACTCCAAATCTCCGACGACCTTCTCTTTTCCCGCGGCATTAGGACTAAGGTTTGGAGGAGAAGACAGAGGGAGAAAAGGGTGACGAGAGCGGGAGTTTGAGAGAGAGCGGGAGAGAGAGACGGAGCGAGAGAAAGAGGTGAAATATTGATTCCAATCGGGTTCGAACCCGACCCCAGAAACAATTTAGTATATAATTGTAATAAATTGTTACCATGGCCTCTTCAATGTATGTGATTCCTTAGCCTCAACTCTCGGGTTATGTATTATGTAAGACACAATTCAATTTATTTATGTCAGTAGTGCTTGTTCATATAGCTCCTTGCAAATTATGAATTTTACAAACTAGGTTCAATTTTTATACTTAAGTTTCAGAATTGCAATTTTCAACTCTCGGGTTATATATTATGTAAGACACATTTCAATTCTCGGGTTATGTATTATGTAAGACACATTTCAATTTTTATACATAGTTTCAGAATTGCAGAAAAATACATAATACAATTTTATATTTTTTT
>NC_033799.1:1039373-1044053 GCF_001876935.1 Asparagus officinalis | reverse complement strand
AGGTACTGAAAGCAACCGGGACAAACGGTCAACATCATGGACCCACCACTAACCATACCCGAACCCCAACCCGAACCCGATTCATCCTGGCCGTTCGCTGGCTCCTTTTCAAGAGCGCGCTTCTTCGAGGTCGAATGAGATCCGATCGGTTTCGGGTTCGGATTTGGGCTCGGATTCGGGGCCCGCATGGCGCGCTCGAGGGCGGACTTGACTTTTTCTAGAGTGCAAACGCTGGCGAAGGAGGGCGCTGGAGGTGGGGGCAGATTAAGATCGTGGAGCTCGCGGGACACTGGACCGGATTTGAGCTCCTGAGAGCAGTTGGAATTTGTAGACTGCTCAAGGAAAAAAAAACAGTGGGAATTTTTGTTAATCTCCTTTCCAAGAAGGAAATCCAATTTAAATCGGGCAAAAATTGAAAATTTAAATTTTATTAAACCATAAGGTTAATTAAAATAAATCTACTTCAATTCATCTATGAGAATCATTTACTCTAAAAATTCAGCAAAAAACCCGCTTGTCCATAAAGTTCAACAAGAAAACCTTCTAATCTATCGCTTCAATAAAATTTATAAGTATTCACGGTAAAATGATGTGGACAGTTTGAAGGTTTCAATACGGCTCTCACTATTTTAGATTCGATTCGGATTGGATTATTAAAAAAACAAGATTTTTGATTTTATACAAGGTCTTCAAAATTAACAGATTGTGAGAAGGGAAAAAAACTAATTTTCAGACAATATGAAAATATAAATATTTACCATTAACCGTTAATTATATAATTATGCCTCTCTGAACAAACAGAACTCCATTGGTTTCATTAATGATTGTAGATGAGTGGATAATTTTTACACTTCATCGAGGGGCTTCCCTCTAAAGACGTGGTACAACCAAGAGGATTTCATGCAATTTCAAAAGTAAAGAAAATGCTTTTAAAAAAGCAAACAAAAAAAAAAGATCGATTTATTTGCAAAAAAATCATAATACTCAGAAGTAAATTAACAAGAAAACCCATCAAGATCTTGACATGAGAAGTTGAAGAAAAATAAATCAAGAGAGTATAGAGATTACCAAAGGCTCGAAATTTTTCTCCCAGTGCTCCTTGTCACCCAACAAATCCCTGGTCACCAGCTCCTTCTTCTTCTCATCCCCATTTATCCCAGTGCTCACATCTGCCGCCATTAATTAATGAAACCCAAGAGAGAGAAAATAAGAACAGAGTAGGGGTTTAGAGAGAGAGAGAAACAGAGGGCGGAGAGAGAGAGAGAGAGAGGCGGTTGGTAGAGAGGACAAGGACAGGATGAGAGAGGAGGGGGCTATTTATAGGTGGTTTAAGATTTTAATTTTACAACAAGCATTTATTGGTGGAAATCTTTGTTTGAGGGGGGGAGATGTATATTTTTGAGATTAAATTAATAAGATAATTAGTGCAAGATGATTCCATGTTATTTGCTTCATTATCTAGATGGGAAGGTCTTTATTGTGAGTTCAAGGAATCTAGGGAAGGAGGGGGGAAGTAATGAGAGGACACACAATATGTGTGTATAAATATGTGATTTATTTAATATGGTAGTTATTTATTATTTTATTTCAAATAATTTTTATTGTATACCAGAACTTTCTTGCGTATGAGCAACGCGTCTTGGAACATACTGGGAGGGTACGGAGGGCAATTCAGATATTATAGATAGCTCCTCTAAGATTTACTACATCCTACTAATATGAAATGATCTGATATGGTTTGTATATTTTTATACGGCGAGGTTTAGTTTTGATGAACGCATTTGAACCCGCTTGGGATTATTTTATTGGTACATATCATGATTTTGTATAGGAATATTTATATTTGTTGGAAGATTAGAAATTTTTACAATGAAGGTTTATAAACGAGTTAACCATATTTTTGTTTTCATAAATTGAGCAAATATAGGGATATTTGCGCTTTAGCGTTCCAATATTACACGCGTTTTTAACTCTGATACCCTAAAGTTTTTTTCTTCTTCAAAATTTTGGTTCCCTAAAGTTTTGAAAATAACGCTAACTTGACAATATAATGCCCAAAAATTCTAGCTTTGCCCCTCACTTTCTGCAAACTCTAATAATAATAATAATAATAATAATAATAATAATAATAATAAAAGGTGAGCAGAGTGTTTCTCGTTCACTTTCCTAATATTTATATTATTGAACAAAATTGATGTCGGCCCCTTTGCACTTTGGGTTATAGATAGTCAAATTGAACCTGATCAAGCTAAGAAAGAGTGAAACTTTAGAATATTTACACGCGTATATAGGCTTTGATTCACACATCGCAGCTCATTTTTTGCTCACGCAGACCGTGGCAGCATAAATTAACGCATCCATTTCAACGCATAACTACGAACTGTTGGAGTTGCTCAGAACGAGGGTTAATTGGTGTGTTGCCGGTGAAGCTATTGTTATTAATATAGCAAGCTAACTTTCATGAATAAAGTGTGTACTTGCTGTAGCCAGGGATGTTTTTGGGTGTAATATGTACATCCCTCTTCTGTCAGTGGGAGCTAGGCACTTCTATTATAAGAACCCGTCTGTTTTCATGTATAACATCATTTTTAGAGTTGTCATTTATGATCATCGGTTCATGTTAGTCTAAGGGATGTAGACTCAAAGCTCGAATCAAACAAATTGTTGGATAGCAGGCTTCCTAATATGTTTTGGTAACATGATTCTTAATCTGTTTTGGTAACGGATTGTTAGGATTCCTAACTTGTTTTATTTTTTGGTTTTAGAACTCCTAGTCTGTTTTGGTTTTAGGTTTTCTATATATACGGAACGACTTAGAAGAGATTAGACATCAGAAAAAAAGGGTTTTGAGAGAATTCTTCAGAGTGATCTCAGAGAGATTAAATCTTATTTGTGGGCATTGTAATATTCTTTAATATTAATCAAAGAATTATGTTGTGTGGCTCCCGAGGACGTAGGCACGATTGTCAAACCTCGTTAAAATCTGGTGTGTTTTTTCTTGTTTACTTTCCTGTAATTTTTTTTATCTTTTATTTGCTGTGATTTTCCTACTTTCCTACTTTTAAACACAAGACCTAGAAGGGTAATGGTTCGATTTGATTGTTTCGAATCCCCAACAGTTCAGTGGTGAAAAAACATTCGAGCCATACACATGTTCACTTTAGTCCATTCGATGCATTTTTTTCACAAAGAATGCCCCAGATATTGATTGTATACGCGGGGGATTTTGGGATGGCTTTTGCACAATTGGTTATTTAGCCTCAGTTTATAATATTGAGATTTTGGGATGGCTTTTGCAAGTGCGCACTGTGTTGGGATAGTTTCGTAGATATATGCATATATTATTTGCAAATATGAATATCAAGGGGTGTCTAAGACCCGGCCCGTAGGCTTTTAACTAGCTCGGCCCGATCGAAAACTAGATCTGAACGCAAATCATGAACAATGACTCAATTATGAATTGAAATTTATTTTGTTCTAAATATAAATAGCCAAATAGGCAATTGCCAATTTCAGCTTTTGTAAAAAAGGGAAGAGCAAGGGAGTAGCCAGAGCTTGCTTGCCCTGGGCAGCTGCCCAGGGCAAGAAACTCCGCCTCTCCCACGACCTCTCCCTCCTCCCCTCACTTCCCCTCCTCTCCCTCCATGCACTTAACCTCCCTCTCCCACAGATCCAACATCATCTCCCTCCTCTTCCAGGACCTCCATCTCAACAATCCCCAGCCCTCCTCCCTCTCCCGCGCCTCCCTCCTCTCACCCACGACATACTCGTAGACCATCTTTATTTTTCGCCCAGGGTAAAAAATAATCCTGGCTACGCCACTGCGGAAGAGGATCCAGATCTTCCTACGAGTACTTCGTAAAGATGGGTATCATCAACTACATAAATATTGAATAAAACTCTTAGATGGCAGATAGAATATACATTTTTAGCCCGTCATGTAAATTATTTCTTGTATCCATCCGTCTAATAAATGTCAAATACTTGTATATATTTGGATGTTGATTTGAATATTACCGGACATCACAAATCAAAAGGAGTCCGTGTTTATTTCAACATGATGTTCAGGTGCGTATATGTCACATCAACCATCATCCAAGCATTGCCATGAAGAGATCATGCATAAACTTTACATGATTAATTTGTGAATATACCATCATGTACTCATTAATGTATCTTATACACGTACTTGTCGTGCTTTAATTAAACAACCACCGCACGCAATTAATCACCACATTAATTAGCCCCAACCCTTTTAGCCATCACGCAGTTGGTTAATAATTAAATTGACGAGGTGGTAGGATCAATTAATAAGAGGCTTAGGTGTTTGTCCTCCACGTGGGCTACTTCCTGTTGTGAAACCAATTGCACTGGGCAAGACTCACACAGTAGCATGCTTTTATGGTGAATGATGCACGAGATCAGGAGCTGTGCTTAATGTTCATGGACTCGTTCACTCATCCATTCAAGCCGTAAAAAGCTTTTATAAAAGATAGGTTACAATTACGTCAATTTCTCCATCAAAATAGTGACAGTGGAATATTATTGGTCACATTTTTAGCTAGCTAGCTAGCTTATTTTCTTGGGCTAACTATTTTGGGTAAGCGAAACAAAAAGTTCACTATGTTTCATTGAAAATAAACTAATGATGTTGGGATTATGTCTTTGATTCTTTGTATA
>NC_033799.1:1024276-1038373 GCF_001876935.1 Asparagus officinalis | reverse complement strand
ATCCCTTTTGATTGCATTTATGACATATTGAATAAATGTTCATATGTCTTTTTAGATAACTTGCATTTTACATGATTTAATTACAAGGTTTTATGCAAAGAATGCCACTTGAAAAATTTAAAGCACATATGTACAAATATTATTATTATTTATTATTATTTGTGATAAGAGGTGTACTAGAAAATAGCACATAAAATTTGGAATGGTCTCCGTTGTAGACAACCAATTTAAATTTGGAATGTCTCATTTGTAGGCAATCGATTAAATTTGGAAGTCTCTGTTGTAGGCGGGGACAACCAATTTGTAACCTCTTATAATAGAATAATTTAAAAAAAATTTGGCATTTGAATTATGAAGTATGAAATATATTTAAGATACGAAAAATATATTTTAAGATACGAAATCCTATTATGCTCTATGTATACTATTATTAATTTCATCATGTATGCTGCATCATGCATAACTTGCAGATTTTTAATTCCACATTAGTTATGAAATGTTTCAGATATTAAGGTCAATTCTTCAGACATAGACTATGATTTTTAATGATCATAGATCATGACTTAATGTCAATTCAAACAATTATGATGGACTAGACTGACAAAATTAGAACGTTGCATAATAATACAACAGTCTGCTAGGCAGAAGTTGTGATCATAGACTTTGTAAAGTCTGTTTGGAAAAGAATCTAATGACCTTTGACTAAGCGGATTATCCCAGGAGTGTTCTGGATTCATCAGGCGAGATGGGGTAAGCCCATAGATGAGGTCACTGACAGCGGCAACCCAACCCGTATTTGGAGGACGTCAGTCCCAATGTCGCGTTCAAGTGGTAGAAACAAGCTGCGACTAGTGACACTCGTGTGGAGCATCGACCTAGATATATTACTATATCACTTATGTAGAAATTTGTTACTACCCATTCTCTATGATGACGCATGCTTCCCTCCTATGATACAGGCTGGCATAGGCTGAGTTTTACTCTATAGTCCAACGCGTGTTATTTGGGGGGAGTTAAATAAACAGTTGTAGTACCCTTGAGGACTTACTACGTGGAGAGGAACCGTGGACCACGCGCCGCGGTTAGGGGGCGTCTGGCGCTAACCTAGAAACTCTCATGAGTCGGTTTTTGTGAGCATGGCTTTAACGCTCAACCCGCTTTGCTCAGAGATGAAGGTATTGTGTGTTTCATCAATACTGATTAAAGGGGCCTAATTCAAAGGCTAGTCATTATGTTCTCAAGGTGGCGGATGAACTCACAGGAGAAGGCTTTCAAAGCCGGAAGCTACCTCTCCGAATCACGATGAGAAAGGTTGCCCAACCTATATTTGTTTTATGATTTCTTGATTTAGTTTATATTTCTGAGTCTTCAGTCAAATATTGCCTTTTGGGGGGGACTGTTAGATATTTGTTAACAAAAGGCATTTATGCTTCATGAATTAATAATAAATATTGTATTAAAACATGCATTAAAAATATGTGTAATTGCCTATATAATTATGGAACGCTTTACAAATTTATGACGAACGTTACAGAATTAGATTACGGGTTGTTACATCTTTTCCAACCTAATATTATATCTGAGATGTTGAGTCAAATATGATTAAGGAAAATATACAACAAGTATATTCTCTTGTTTTTCTTCCTCTCCCCTACATATATTTTCATCTACATTTGTTTTATTTTATGGGCAAACTTCCTTATCTGAGCTGAAGCTCTGCACTCTCGCCCAGTGGTAGAGGTCCGGCGTTTTCGGGCGTTTGTACCGCTAGGGGAGGAACCATCTTGCGTCAGGAGATAGGCGGGTTCTTAATTTTAGGGTAGTGATTACACGACTGCTCCCGTTAAAGCCAGTTTTAATTGTTTAATTTTTCGGATTTATCTGCACGCTATAATCTTAATTATTTGATAAATTTCCAACAATTTCGCTATTTAACGGCAAGACAAATCTGATGGTAGATAAGGAGCAAGAGTTGGTTGGTGTGTAGACTCGAGGAGGACAGTACCAGATTAGGTGGAGCTTACAAGCGAGCACGACCGAGTGACACACATGGAGATAAAGATGGTGGCGTTGGACTTGAAGATGGTGAGCATTCATATTCAGTCCAAGCCAAGTGATGAAGGAGATAAAGGCATCCAGCTCGTAGTGTGGAGTAGTAGAGGTGCACCGATATGATTCGAGACAAGCGATGCAGGTGGAGCACAAGAACAACAAGAGAGGTGGAGGCATCACGGCGAAGCAGAAGATAGTGAGGGTCACGAGACAACCAGTTGGAGTGCAGGTGTTCTAATTTGAAGTGCGAAAGAAATAGAAGACTCTAGCGGGAAAGACAAAGTTTCAAGACGACGATGATATATCTTCAATGGAGTTTGGAAATCAAATCCAAGGTGGAGATTGTTAGGATTTTGTCTTTGATTCTTTGTGTAACTTCATGAGAATTAGATAGGTTAGATTCTATATGATTAGTGAAGTTTGGGTTCTATCATGATAGGGGTTTGGATTTTATCATGTTAAGTAGTTGGAATTCCTATTCTAATTAGGAAGTTGGCTGAGATAGGGTCTTTGGTTTTCTCTATATATTATCTTCTTTGTTAGAAGAAAAAGGAGCAGTAGAAAAAGAGTATGAGAGAGAGCCAATATTCTTGTAATTAGGTTTGCAGAGGGCGTAACCTGATCAGAATATTGTGCGAAGGCGGGGTTTTCGTAGTCTCTTATCCGATTGCAAAGATTAATCATTGGGAGAGGTTTCGCAGTCTTTGTCCGCTACTTTTCAAAAGATTGTATAAGGAGAGGACTTTTGAAAGAATATGAGAGTTGAATTTGTATATGGGAGGTTAAGAGGATTGAGAGACGAGAGTTGGTGGTCCTCTTGTAGTTCTCCCTTGGATACATAGTGAATTGTCTCATATGTTGCCCCGCTGGACGTAGTCCAGTAGGTCGAAGTTTGCGTCGAACCGAACCATGTAAATCCTGCGTGTTTTTTATTCTTGATTGTGTTGTTCTATCTTGTTGATTTGTGGGGTTGGCTTCCGAGTTGCGATATCGTGGTAGGCCGGGGAGACTGAAATTCACCCAACATAGAGAAAATCTATTATGAACTAAATTTTTATTTATTGTGCTTTTCTAAAAGCTGGATTTGATCAAGAAATTTTATAGATCGGGGTCAAACGTAATGATCGACAGCAATACATTAGTCATTTGCTTTAAACTGGTTAGCTCTGGTATATCGGCAGCGATATTAATTTTTAACTCAAGGCGAGTGCAAATTTTTAATGTGTTAGTAAATTATGTAGTTTTCCTTTTGAGATGGATTGATTATTTGTGTAATTAGTTCAGGACTCCGATTCAATTTGCCTAAATCAGTTGATACCAATCGTTGATTTTAGGTGACGATTCCAAATCATAAATGGACAGGTCATTTCTGAATTAACATTCAAGATCTTCAAGAAAACATACTTGAGAAATGCTGTCAATAAGAGAGTAAGTTTTTCTTACCCCTTTACCCTTTGCATGTATACAGTTTCAACAGTAGTAATCCACATTTTCCTTTTTGATTTGTATATAATTGTTCCCAAATTTAATTCCTATGGGCAAGTTTTTGTTTCATTTCTGAAGTATGAAAGAAATCAACAATGCGGTCCCCACAGATAAACTATCTTGTGATTGCTATTAAGTCTTCATCTATTCATGGATTATTGCATAATTAACTTGGAGTATGTTCAAATTGCTTCCATTTGGATATTACCATGAGGACACAAACCTTTCTCAAATTTCGGTTTTTGCTACTGATCTACCTTCAATATTTGTGAGAAAGTAGGATTATTCAGACTAAATTTAAATAGATAAATAGCAATTCAGATTGCATGTGTTTGAAAATTGTCTATAATTTTCCACGTGATTTTGTCATTTGACTATAATCGATAGAGAGGGTTTCAATTCTATGTTAGCTGATAAGAGGCGCTACTTTCAGGAAGTTGGAAATTATACCCAAATAGTCTGAAGAAACAAGCCATAATCACCGAGCCTTGAAGATGTTTGGTACCTAGTTGCCTTTTCTCTAGTATTCTAAAAGACTGGAACATGGGTGAGCTATCACTGGTTCTATCTCTTAAACTCCGCCCCAACAAAAATAAATTAAATATACTATATAAATAAACACATTCTGCTATTCAACTCTTTAGATCTAACAGATTTCAAGATACCAGTAGATGGACTGTGAAACAAGACTGCTTTGAGAATACGTGTGCTTGATTAGAGCCTGCCCACTCACCTCCGGCTTCAGTGATGAGGAGAAGAATCTGACACCTTATCTTCACCTCCGGCCTTCGTAACCATGAATGACGAGTTTTCCATTTACTGTGTCATGAAATGGATTGTAAATTAAAGTTAGAGGAATGATTGTACAACCTTCAGCAGGGTCTTTTTAATTTTTTTAAGCCGTAGGATCTCTCAATAAATCAACAGGTGCAGAGGTAAAGCAAGACAAAGAAATCTGTTGGAGAAGAGAATGTATGAGCGTTCTGTCCAACACCATCGCTCTGCTTTTTGTTTCTCGTTTAGAATGGAAAATTTAAGCTAGTGCATGCCCATGTAAAGTTTTAGTTCTTAAGAGTTTTTGGCAGTTGGTGGCTCTACTAGTTGTTATCATGCATATAAAGCTTGCTTCCTTTAGTTCTCGTCCGTATTAAGTCGGATTAGGTTATTCTGCCCTAGTCATAAGGGCAAGTTTTCGATGATAAAGGCATAGTTAATAATATAGAGTTCCCCATTTTTGCGCAAAGGGAAGTGATTCAAATCGATCGATTCATTATTCTAATTCAGTTTAGACTTGAGAGCTACACAATGCTCTGGGCTAGTTGACTACTAAGCAAAAGTATCTTTGTAATTAATTGCGTACGGTATTAAGGTTTACCTATGTTGGTGTAGTTTATATTGCTATTCTGATCACTCATCTTTTGGTTTACAGGAAATGTCTAAAGTCTATTAGCAGTCATTCGAAGTTTAATTATTTAATGGTATGTCGAAATGTAGTCATCACACTGCAATAATATTTCTTTGAGAAACTAATAAGCCCTGAGAATCTCTTGTTTCTTTTTGTATACATGATTGAACTAAATTTGCTATTTCCCCCACTTTATGTTTGTTTTCGGTTACGGTCCTTGATTAAGCTTAATCATTGTACTGCTTACTTAATTGCCTCAAGTATGTCCAGTTCGTTTAGATCCCATTTGCTTCTTTTGCTTTATTAGAGTACAATCTTTACACATATCTTCCTGATTGGTGCATTTGTGGTTTTCTATTTGCAATCGACTAAGCCATTCAATTGAATTCTTTCGACTTGCGCTTGACTACAGCCATTCTCGATCGAATTCTTTGCTCTTTTATTTCTACATAGGAAACGTTGATGATTTATAAGCACTCATTTACTGCTTGGCAATCTTTTCACTATGTTGTATATCTCAAATTGTCCAATATTCTCAAAGCGATATTAATAGTATTTTGCTCTTATTAATGTCATTCTATGAAAATAAACTTGTTATTGGAAGGCATTGTGGGGTATTGAGAGTGATCTGGGTTTATGGTTGTGTGAATATGTAAAAGTTTTACTATGGTGTTTTAGTTACAAGTGCACTTTGCGTATGTATGAGCAATTTAAATTACTTCAATATGGTCTCAATTTTGTCAGCCCAAAGCTTAAGCGGGTACTGTATGTTGTTGAGGATGAGTTACCTTGTTGTTTTAAAGCATATTCGAATGACTAACATGTTTGATTACTATTTTAATATCGATTTTTATAAGTCTATTTAAGTGATCTCTTTGTTGCTTCAATTTACAGTAATTATCCATCGTTTCTTTTCCCCAACTTCAATATTATTTTCCTAAAATCCCAAAATTTAAAAATATTTTTTTTTCTGTTTTTCAATATTTTAATTAATTTTATATATAATCTTTTTATCAAATATATTATTACATACATAATATTTTTAACATTTTGTATTTTTAGTATTAGAAATAAGTCTGTTGCTGAAGCTCAGTGCTCTCCTTAGCCACCCGGCAACCCACTCTTCGCGATTTATTTCTTTGTGCGTACACTCGACCGGAGGTGATGCCCCTTTGCCTCACCCCCCCTGGGCCTGAATCACTCATTGTGGATGAGCTGATGTTATTCCTCAGATTTTCTAGAACTCTGTTTTTTATAGGACATAAAGTTACCCTCTGCCCGGAACACCGTCTAGCTCGTCGGCTGGGCTTTCACATCGAGCTGACCCCGCCACGCCACGAACAGCCGACTACTCCTAAGACCTATCCACTACGACCCCTTCTGAGATGCAGCTACAGAACCCAGTTAGCATCGTTCGTTTTTAGGGTTCCTTCTCATTCGTCGGAGATTCTTCCATAAGCCACCACGTCCCTTCTTTCGGCAAAAGTCACGGACACACACCCCGTTCATCGGTTGTGCATAATTTATCACCAACGGATAACGTTACTATCGGAATAGTATCACTACGAGGACTTGCTGCCTTGTGGTCCCGCATAGCGCAGGGGCAGCGAACTTCTTCAAGGTCTGTCTTGGTATGTCATAAATCAGGTTGCATTACGAGAATGGATTCATTCTCAAGACCCGCTTTTATTGACTTGGTTTGTATCTCTTCCGCGGTCTGTATGCTCACTCGTTTTGGGTGGCGTGCACATGCACCTTCGTAGTCATTCATGGGATTTATAATTCAATCTTTTATCTCATACACTGCGACCCTTTTATGTTTTATAAATGACCATGTTATTTCATCCCTTACTTGTGGTTTGTCCGAGATGGAATTATTGGGGTCGGTTGGGCGGCTTTGGGACCTTGGCTACGTGTTGTATATATTAACTCAAAATATCAAGGAATGCGCGATGAGCCCATTTATATACTTATATATTCTTGTTGCACGTTTCACTTTTCATAAAATCTTACATACATGGTTGCTCAGATTGTTAATTTAATTTGGTGACCGTGATTTTATGAATTTATGTTGATGCACTAACCAACAGAGTTACCGTGAACGACTTGCCGCTAAAACTATGAAAAATAATCATACCCAAAAACATTTCAATCAATAATTGTGGGCATAGTCATGCTATGAGTGAGTTCCTTAATAATGACTATTTTTAATAAGACAAGGAAAATGCCTCAAATTATTAAACATCAATATTGTAGCACTCGTCTGTCGATGCTACAATAGTAATAGTCAAGGAAAACCTCACACCGGGATATCAATATCGAGGGCATAGCCATGGTATGAAAGCATGCTTATAAATCATATTTTAAATATGAGCCGTCTTCATGCACAGTCTCTCTTAATGGTTGACAACCTAGGTGATCAAGCAACAATTTTTCATAAAGTCATGCGTGTCAAACACAATAAAGTATAAAGAAAAGATGAAATCTAATTTAAATGTGACTAAAAGAAATGCTACTCATAGATATTGCATGCGAATGAATTTATTACAAAGCCTATAAGCACATTATTCTTATTTTAGAGTCACACCCCCGCTAACTATATGCTACTTAACATAACCGGAAATAAACTAAAGAATTAAAAAAAAATCAATGTGTAGTCATTTTAGACCAAAATAGAAATTAATTAATTATTTACTAGTGATGGAAAGCCATATAGTTTTATAAATATTTTCTACTCTATTTTCACACTTAATATTTCAATAAAAATGAGGGAGGACCAAATCCTTGCATATATCAAAAATATATATATCAGATGATATCTTCAAATGATTTGTAGACTATAAATAATTATTATGTCAAATATAATAAAATAATTTTGTTATTTCAGTTTCTACAGATAAATCATTTATCGGTGGTTTGAACTGTAATTTCAGAATCTGCAGGGTTTTCTGAAAAAATACAAAAATTTATAAAATTGTATTATGTATTATTTTGCAATTCTGAAACTATGTGGACTTTACTATAAAGTATAAAAATTAAACCTAGTTTCTAAAATCCATAATTTGCAAGGAGCTATATGAAGGAGCACTACTGACATAAATTGATTGAAATGTGCATGTCTTCCATAATAGACAACCCGAGACTAAGGAATCACATGCATTGAAGAGGCCATAGTAACAATTTTATTTTTTAAAGTATACTTTCATTACAGTTTCCTGTTTGACGTGAATTGGTCTGGTGGTTTGTTACTTGATGGAGCTTGGAGAGGTCATGAGATCAAATCTTGTGTGCTTCATAAAACATATTTTTACTTTATTCAAAACCTATTTGAAAAGTAAGCAGATCAACATCATAAGGGATATCAACGAAAAACATGAGATAAGCCGCCTACTAATTAAGCAGAGAGTCAAGTATCAGTTTTTTAGATGTATGTACTGATCCCACAAATAGAAAGCAGATAACCAAATTGTAAACATATAGCAATTATTAATAAATTACCAATGCAATAGCCGTACGCCATATCACATAACGCTAATAGATCTAATCTAGATCATTCATATCGATATATTTCGTCAAGACATATGCACAGTGAATAATCACATATCATATTAATCAAATTAATCATGATTTAAAAATAAAAGAAATTTTTATGTGAAAGTAATAGTACTAATAGCAACAAAAATGTTAAGATCATGGAAAATAAACGAGTGAAAGGATAAGAAATGCTTACCGAAATTCGAGAGAAACTCCGATAGCTAAACCGAAGCAAGAAAATCCCCTTTTTTCCTCTCAAATCTCGTTGCTGCCTCCCTTCTCCTTCCTTACTTTTTTTTTGAAAGCTACTGGGAAAAAAAGAGTAAAGGAGATAAATATAGATTTTAAAGAGATCAGGTGGTTAGGGGGGGTTAGTCACCTAGAACTTAAAATTGGAACTCGGATAATATGTGAGATAAATTTTTAAGGTGTTAGTCACATAGAACTAAAACCAGAACAAAATTTTACGGTGTTAGTCAAGTAGAACTCTAACAAAACTAGAATTGGGATAATGGTACAAAAGTATCCCACTTTTTTTATTTTTCTATACAAAAATGAGAGTTCTAGTCTCTCAAATTATTCCAAGTTTTAGTTTGAAATTTTTATCGCTCGGTAAAAAAACTAGAACTCATATTTTTTATATTCATTCACTCTCTTTATATCTAATATGGTAATTTTAATTTCTTTATTCCTGTTATTGCATTTACTATGGTATTGCTTATGCATTATCATTTATATAATAATTGTTCAATATCTGTATAGTTCTAGACCGATGAAAAATTAGGATGTAGATTGTGTTAAATAAATAATTCTTTGAGAGCAATTATCAATCAATAATAGTGTTTAAATACATAAATAATAGTTTATATCTTATATACGTGCTAATATACTATTTCATGATTATAAAAATTTATCACACGTTATTTTATCAAAATATTCTGCTTCACAAAAATTGTTCTATTTATCCACTTACAAAATATCTTCCCCCACATAGCGACAAAAATTATTCTATTTTTAATAATTATCCCATTTGGCATGAAAATATCCCAATTGACTAAACACCCACTAGAGATTTTCTATTTTTTTTTCTTTTTTTTTTTTTGTTAAAGTGGGGATCAAGTCATGGAAGCTCGCTGAGAGATATTTTCTTCTCATCCGCTAAGGGATGAATCAAAGATGGGTTGCATCCTATACGCGGCTTGCTGGGTTTGCGCCTTTGGAGAACTTATTTGTTTCCTCACACTTAATCACATGGGCATTCCAATTATGTATATTTTGATTTTACTTAATTAATGGAAAAATGGATTATAACGTGGTTCGTCCCTCGCTCCTAAGCCCTATTTTAGACTCGTTTTTTGACCCGCTTTCATCTCTCTCAAACTCTTTCCCCTTTTATACCTCTCTCCTCTTCCAAACTTAAAAGAAAAATGGATTTCCTTTCTCTCGCTCCGCCTACGCCCTTTTTAAACTCCCGCTCTCTCTTCTCAACAACTCCTCCCTTTCACTCTCTCTCTTCCAAACCTAGAAGACTTCAATGTTGTCCAGGGAAAGGGGAAGCTCGAAGATCTAGAGTCGCAGAAGATTACGGCGACGAGGACGATAGCATCCAGCGTCGGCTAGCAGATACCGGTCGTCGCCGCGCGCGCCGTGATCCCGTTTCCAACGTTACCGCGACTCAGGGTATACTCTCAAAATGATTCTCCTATTTAGGGGATTCTAAGGCTGTGTGTTTGGTGTTATATATCGGATTTGCGTTATTTGCGATTTGGGAATCAGGGGGTTCCAGTCTGCGATTTGAGAGTAAGGACGCCCTGCCAGTGCATACGAACACTTCTTCTTGTAAGTTGTCTTACTCTACGGCACCGCCCGTCCTAGCTGCTCATTATCAGTCCATTCGAGGTGGTGTTTTAGATCGCGCCCGCCGACGACCCAGAGGAGGAGATCCCGTTTCCAACCGTTACCGAGTTCAGATTCAGGTATAACTCTGTCGCAAATGACTCTTCACTATTTTAGATATTTATATTGGTTGATGGTTTGGGATCTCGGATGTTGGTTTATATAGGATTGAAATTCAGTGAGGGGATTTCGGTTCCAGTGAGCGAATTGTGAATGTGAAGTCAAGCAGCTCGGTTGATCCTTCATTCGGTTTCTGCTTGTTCGAGAATCAGTAAGATCAAAAGATTTAGAATTCCTTATTCCTCGCACAAGACTCAATTACAGATTGGATTTGAAATGACTAATTTTATTAACAAATAATTCTGGCTTAAATAGACAACAATTTTTCGGACCACTCAATACAGGACTTCTAACTGACTTCCATTAAAACCAGTCCACGTTTAAAGCTACGTGGTAACAGAACTTAGAAACAATTCAAACAGATAACTCTGGGATACTAAGACTCTTCAAACAGATTAAAAGACTTAAAAACAAACAATAACTGCACCCAATCCCTCTACATTAAATAAATGATGTGCAGCAATTAGTTATATAGCATAGATCTCCACACACTCCTAACAGCTTCGAAGCTTCTGAAACACATCAAACTTTAATTGTTTGGTTATTTTAAATCTGGCCCAAATGATCCTTGGCTTCACAATGAACTAATTCAATTTCTCCTTTCCTTAGTAGATTTCCTTAAGAAATGAAACCTTACATACGATATTGTTTGCTGCGGCCATGCATAACAGGCATTTCTTAGACAACTTGATAGTAGACTGTAGGCTTGTGCACACATCACAGAGATCAACGCTCCATCAAATGTCTCAGTTCCTTATTCAAAATCCTCTTCATCAGTGTACTTGGCACAGTACATATCGTGCCAACCCTGAAGATGAGCAGACTGAACAAAATCTATTAGCTTCTTTGGCGGGTATAAGTCACGATAGGCCTGCTTCTTTGAGCGGACCATATATGAGCACCTGAACTTCTCAAAAATACATATCAGACGTACTCTTCCTTAACCGTCCTGGTCCCTCAACCATTCTCCTGCGTAATCTGACTAGTCCCGTGAAACCACCATAAACTTACCATCTCCTCCTCTTATAGTGGTCAATTTCCATAGTCACAGTCTTCTTTAGAATACTGTGTAGTAAGACTCTCTTGGGCTATCTGTAGATGGGAGCTCTGATAGCTTTGGCCATGGTATGTCTACTGTCATGAGACAAGTAACAAAACATCATCGTCAGGTTCGGGGAGGGCCAGGTCAGCTATGAAAGAGCTGTCTCATGCAAGGTAGAAGAATCATGCAGCACGCAATAAGATAGTTCGGCGCGATGTGAACAAGCTGTGACCGCGCACGAATATGGGAGTACTATAAAGTCTTCCGGCCTACCAGTTGCTTGTAGTATGTCTCATCAACATCAACTCCATTTCCATCTTTGCTTACTTTACAACCTGGGACTTTTGGGCTGCTCACTGAATTGCTTTCCATCATTCCAAATCTCTTCAAAACCTCCAATGCATATTTTCTTTGGCAGATAGAGATACCATCAGAATTTTGTATTACCTCGATGCCAAGAAAAAACCTCATCCTTCCCAAATCGGACATGTCAAATTCTCTCATCATAGAGTTTTTAAAATCAGATAACATAGCTTCATCATCACCAGTAAAAATTAAATCATCAACGTAAACACTTACAATGATAATTTTTCCTTCTCTACTTCTCTTAGTGAATAATGTCTGCTCACTATCACACCTTTGAAATCCTTCACCAAAAAAATGCCCCTCAATCCGACTAAACCAAGCTCGAGGAGCTTGTTTTAATCCATACAAGGCTTTGTGGAGCTTGTAAACTAGATGTTCACTGCCCTTTTTCTCATATCACCTTGGCTGCTCCACATAAACATCCTCGCTTAGTTCACCATGCAAAAAAGCTGACTTGACATCCAGCTGAAAAATCTTCCAACCCTTCTGTGCTGCTAGAGCAATTCAGCTACAAGACTTGGTGCACGTGCACAGCTAAACAGAAACTAAACAGTAATAACAGAATGTAACAGAATTAACTACTGTAACTGAATACTCAACATTTATTACAAGGCAAGTTCCTGTAGTGAAGACTTTGCAGATTAGCCCTTCCTTTGGTATTTCTTTGCGTATCAGTCCTGTTTAGGTGTATCTGTTTGACTGTTTCTACTGTTTCCAGCTTAAGTTCCAGCTTGGGTATTAGCTTCAGTTCTTGCTCCAGCTCCTAACATTGAACTTAGGATAGGATATCAGTGATTGAGATCTTCTCTCTCCCTTAGTCATCTTAGCTTCGAATAGCAAAAAAAATCCATCGAAACTTTTCTCTTCCCTAACCTATCTCCGCCTCGTCGCCGCCGGCGCATCGCCCTGACCTCCATTCTCCTGGTCGCCGGCGTTTCTATTCACCCTCATCATCGCTGGCAGTCGTTGCAGAGCTCGAAAAAGCCGGTCACAGCGGCAACAAGAGGAAGAAGGAGAGTTTGAATATTCATTATCATTTTTTTCGTTTGAAACTCAATTCAATTTGAAGAACAATTTTGAAGCGAATGACTTGATGAAGGATTTAGCGTATCAAATGTTGGTTTTAATCAAACCAAATGATAAATACATGGGTTTTCTTTCAATTTTAGGGTTTGATAACAAAAGTACATGAACATCAAAAAGAAAGAATATTAAAAGAAATGTGTTCTCAATTATTGGTGCCCTGTACTTTCATAATTGATAATCAGTCCCTCAGATCGTTATAATTGTTGATAGGTACCCTAAATCATAAAAATTATCTCTCTATTGATTTTCAGTTAAATTCGTAAATCATGGTTAGGTCAATTTTTAATCAAACAAGATCAACTACTAAAACACACCTAATGATCGATTTCGAGGAAGTCAGCTTATTTAGGAAGATGAGATGTGATACCTTAGCTCCAATATACACATAATGTACTATGTAAAATGCTAGATAACCATCTTTTTGTTTTCGTTTCTCTATTTTAAGAAAATTTACATGTGTGCTCATTTAACTAATTATTTTATTTATTTAACTGTTATTCGCATGAATATACCCAAAGTATACCTCATTTTGTTGGGCCCACACCCATTTGCAATTATCGGGCCCAAGTGGGCTTTTGGAGGCCTTAAGAGTGGTTATCACATTATTCATGAGGAGTATGTTGTAGATATTTTGAGAGCTTTATCTTGACTCTTGCTTGAGATTTTTTCACACCATGGATAACAACCCTTTTCTATTTCATTTTCATCAATCTATACTTCTATATCTATACTAATCAATTAAAAAAACCCAAGCCAGGGTAGCAAACGCATGGAGGAATGTTTTGAATTTCCATTGCTCTCTTTGGATTTGGGAGTGTACAAAGGCAAATGTATACCCTATAACAATCATTTGGGGTGACAAGTTAGAAAATATGTCGGTCATTTAACATGATCATTTACGAAAGATAAATATGAAGTTTCAAATAAGAAGTTTGGATCCTTACACTTCCATCGTTTTGTTGTAGGCTATTTGTGAAGCCTCTGGCCGGAGATTCAGCCACTTCATGTATGGGCACATGCCTCGCCTTTCCTTCCTCCTGCCTTTTCATACACTGGGGTTTGGCAGACCAGGTGTCGGACCAGGCGGCAGACTAGGCGACCCACCGGGCCG
>NC_033799.1:1005614-1023276 GCF_001876935.1 Asparagus officinalis | reverse complement strand
TATATAACTATATATATACGAAGAAACCAATAAATGTGTGTGTATAGATAATTGAGCTTAGAGTATATAACACACATAATATAAATCCTAAACTAAATTACCCAAGCTAGATCTTGATCTTCAATAAGCTCTTCTAGGTAATCTCGCGGATGAAGCTTTAACTTGGATCTTGAACTTTGAATAGCAAGGCTTCACCGACATTCCGCCAACCTCCTTTGGATATGATCGTTGAAGCTCTATTCCATCCATCCTCCAACCACGTTGTTTGTCTACAAAACATAGGAATGCACAAACACTAGACAAACAACATTAGTAATAAATTGTTTGTTAAACATCATCAAAACAAGAAGGCCAACAATCTCCCCCTTTTTGATGATGACAAACATTTACAAAAAGGAATATATGCATGAAGGAAATGAACATATACAAGATAATACACATGCATATATACATATACTCATAATATTTCTCCCCCTTTGACAACATCAAAAAAGGGACAAAGGTATAAAGAGAGCGAAAGCTCCTCCTATCAATAAGCATGGGTGAGTACAAAGCAAATATAGGGAATAGCTCCCCCTATCAAAAAGCCATATGAAATATAAGCAATAAAAGATCATGGCAAACATGTGAGCAAGCATAAATAATATGCCAAAAATCACTCACATTCAAGAGATAATGAGAACATATATAAATATATCAAGATGAACATATTGTCTCATATCATAAAAGCCAATATATAAAATAGATTTATGAAATCAAAATAAGAGAAACATGAGAATCATGTAAAAAGTTTTCAAATGAAAACAAATCAACCAATTGAAATCATAAATCAAAGTTTAAATCATAAAACCAAATCATCATTGATTTTCAAAAATCAAGAGAGGCAACTCTATCTAGCTCTTGAGTTAGTATTAACCCATATGAACATTTTAGCATCCGGTAAACATGATTTGGGAATAAACACCCAATAAATCCGGAGGGTTATATAAATACAAACCTCTCATCAAAATCAAAACTAGGAATTATGAAAACATAAGAATTTGACCAAAGAAAATTTGTTTTCATAAAAAGTTTCAAAGCATAATTTTCAAATAACCAAGAAAAAGGAAAAATAAGAATACTAAAATTCTTGGTTTAAAATTTAAATTTGTTTTGGTACCCAAGAACTCTTGGTACCAAAAGATTTAGGGACATGACCCCTATCATTAAAGCTCAAAGCCTTAGGGTTATGAACCCTCTTAGGCACATATGGTGCACTAACATGGTCAAAACAATATTCATTCAAATGACCCTTCCGATTGCAATTTGTGCAATGAAAGAGATCCATTTGTTTTTGTGGACCATTAGCTCGTGCACGGGAATCATTTGCAAATAAAGATTTTCTTTTAAAATTATTTTGCAAATGAGAAACATTCTTAAACAATGGTCTATTTGGAACATATTGCAATTTAGAAGCTTTTTGTATATCAAAACAAAATTTAGCAAGATGTCCAAACCTACCACAAACATCACATTTAAAAACATGTGGTCTATTGGAAGCATTTGTCAAATGAGATTTTCTTTTCAAATCAAAGCAATATTTGGCCAAATGACCAAAACGACCACAATAATCACACTTGAACACACTAGCATGCTTATGATGAACTTTGTGAGAATGAGCATGTGAATGTGTAAGTGTACAAGATGAAGAAGCTATATGAGATGCACAAGGAACATTAGAATTCTTATGTTTGTGTGCATCATAACAAAACTTAGCTAAATGACCTTGACGGCCGCAAATAGAACACTTATAAGTTTTGCTATACATGTGTGCATAATGAGTGGATGATTTTGACTTAGTCTTGGCACACATGTCCATAAGCCTCTTATGATTATTAATGCATATTTTCAAAGTTGAATCTAAAGATGAAATACTATTTTTCATAAGATTCAAATCTTCATTTTTAGGCACATATGCATTTTTAGAAGTAGAACATAAATAGTTATTTATAAAAGAAGCTGTATCATTCTTTATGTTCTCTACTTCTAACATGGCATCAATCTTAGCATGAGATAGGCTAGCAATAGATGAAATCAAATTTCCATTTTCCAAATTTAATAAGTCATTGCTTTCTTTAAGCATAGTATTTTCATTTTCAATGACATCAAATTTGGACACTAGCTTCTCATGATCGGATTTTAAAACATCATGCTTGCTTTTTAAATCATTAAAATCATTTTGCAATTTGTTATAGGCATGTAATAATTTTTCACTAGCACAAGCAAGTTCATCACTAGATAAATCATTATCGGGTTCGAACTCGCAAACCTCACTAGGGCTATCGCCTAGTGCACGTGTGCATGAAGCTCCATATGAACTTGAAGCGGGATCCTCCAAAGCTTTTCGGATCGCCTCCAAGTCCCCTTGATGTGCTTCTATAAATTTCCAAACTTTGTAAGCACTATCAAAATGAACAAACTTGTTAGACATAGATGAATTAAAAGCATTTTGTAAATATTCTAACAAAATATTGTTCATTGTAAACATACGATGATCATTCTTATTCCATTTGGATTTCTCCAAAGTGGGCACAATATAAGCATCATCTATAATTTCCCATAAATCAAAGTGTTTAGATTGAACAAAAAGTTTAAATCTAACACACCATTGGGCATAGGGGAAATTATCTAATCTAGGAGCAATATTGATGGCATAACCTAAACCATGCATATCCATAATATAAAAGGCAAGCAAGATACAAATAAAGCTCAAAATTAGATTAGCACAATAAGCTAACTTGGATCTTTAACTCAAGGCGATTAGACCTTAAATCAAAGAGCACCAAGCTCTGATACCAATTGTTAGACCCTAGAGGGGGGGTGATTAGGGTCTTATGCTAATCTAATCCGATTTTATGCCAATTAAAACTTAATTAATAAGTTATCCTAGCAAGTATGAAATACAACAATGTATATGAGCTAGGATAAGCAATATGAACAACAAGATATATCCTAACAAAGAGATATAGGCAATGTATGTGCAAGGATATATAAACTCAAGGGTAAACAATCTAAACTAGATAGTGGGCAATATAATCAACAAGCAATATACAAAGGCGATATAAGATATAAACATAAAAGAAGTGCGCCAATGCAATCACAAACAAGCAATATGATTACGGAGTTCGGTCCCCACGACCTACGTCTCCGCTCCTCACCTCGAGGAGATCTCCACTATCACAACCGGGTTTTCTACGTTCACCCGAACAACGTTTACACCTCACAATACAATCACTATGTAATCACACCTCACACACTAAGTGTTGGTCCTAGCCCGTGTCCTCCTCCTCAAGTGCTCGGTTACAACCTCTCCCTAGGCACGTCAACCGACGCCACTCCTCTTGGATTCGACCCCGTCTCTCACCACACACTTCTCTCGGTGTACAAGTGTATTACAAGTGAATCCTCACAATTAAGCACAATATAAATCAATGATTGTTCTCTCTAACAAGGTGAGAACTCAATTAAGCACAACTCTAAGTCACTAATTCCACAACCCAAAATATACTATGAATGTAAATACTATAAGCTCAATAGGTTGTGTGTGAACAAAGAGATAAAACAATATAAACTCAATATGAAATCTAGCTTATGAAATTAAGAACAAACTTATAAAATGCTAGAATTGAGTTTAAGGAAACTTCTCTATAGATGACAAGAGAGTGGGAGAAGAGTGAATGCTCAAACACCAAAGGATGATCTCCACTTGCTCTTGTGAAATTGAATTCACAAACTCAAACCCTCAATTAAAAGCTCTTTAAACCAAACTTTAACAAGCACTAAACAAGTTTAAACCTTTGTTAAACTATTTTAAAACATTCTCTTTGATGTCTTAAAACTGAGGTATAAGGGGGTATTTATAGCCTCCCAATACCTCAAACAAAAGCCCAAACCAAAAGACCAAAAACCCCTCCAACGGATACAAAAAAATAGCCGTTATAGGTATTCTGGGAGCTGGGCGATCGACCGACCTTTTTTCCGGTCGACATCTCGCACTGTTCAAACCTGGAAAAGTTCCAGAGACATTTCCGGTCGACCGGTCCGGTCGACCGGAATTACTGTAGCAGTGCGCAGCTGTTTTGTAAAATCAATTTAAAATAGTAAATGAACTCCAAAAATTATGAAATTTTGTGGGAATGTTCTAGACATGTAGAATAACATGTCAGAGAAAGAATTTCTGAAAAATCATTTCCCAGTTGAGAGAAATAAATGTTTGAACACAAAAATACAGTTTCTGAAAATCTGCTGTGATACACGATTTTGTAAAATCAATTAGGCACAGTAAATCAACTCCAAAAATAGTAAAATCTGGAGGAAAGTTTCTAAACATGTAGATAAACATGTCAGAGAAAGAATTTTTCAAATATCACTTCTCATTTGTAAAAACTCATCAGTTTTGTAAAACATGCACAAACATGTGCACGAACGAAAACGTGAATTTGTAAATTCCTTTAAACATAACAAATCAATTTCAAACTTGATGAAACTTTGCGAAATGTTTGTAAACATGAAAACACACATGTTAGAAAAAGAATTTCTCAAATTGAAATTTTTATTTGTGAAAACTCATGTATTTTGCAAGTGTGTCCAAAGCATGAAAACTCAAAACCATGCATGTATATATATAACTATATATATGCATAGAAACCAAATACGTGTGTGTATATGATATTGAGCTTAGAGTATCTAACACACATAATATAAAACCTAAACTAAATATACCAAAGCTTGATCTTGATCTTCAATAGGCTTGACTTGATATATTTGCGGATGAAGCTTGAACTTGATCTTTAACTTGAATTGCATATTGCTTCACTCCACAATTCCGCCAACCTCCATTTGATATCGTCGTTGAAGCGCTATTCCATCCATCCTCCAACAATGTTGTTTGTCTATAATACATAGGAATGCACAAACACTAGACAAACAATATTAGTAGTAAATTGTTTGTAAATCATCATCAAAACAAGAAGGCCAACAGATTTGTGGCGCGATACCTCTCTACTAGATGATGCTGGATGATACAGAAGACTAATTGGGAAGCTAATATATTTAACAGTTACCAGACTTGATATTACCTTTGCAGTAGGTGTACTGAGCAGGTTTATACACAAACCTAGAGAGGTTCATTGGATAGCAGCTCTGAAGATTTTGGCATATGTCAAGAGTTGTCCTGGCAAGGGATTGCTATATAAGAAGCATGAGCATACTCACATTTCGGTTTTCTCTGATGCTGGCTACGCAGGAGACATGGGAGATCGAAAGTCTACCTCAGGATTCTGTACTTTTGTTGGAGGTAATATTGTGACTTGGAGAAGCAAGAAACAAGATGTAGTATCACGATCTAGTGCAGAGGCCGAATATAGAGTAATGACCCACACCGCTTGTGAGATGATGCGGCTACGAAAGTTTATGACAGAGCTTGGTTTTGTTCAGCCTAGACCCATGCCAATGCATTGTGACAACCAGTTTGCCATTTATATTGCACAGAATCATATGTTTCATGAGAGGACAAAACATATTGAAGTTGATTGCAATTTTGTCAGAGATGCTTGGGAGAAGAAGATTGTATCTCTCATATTCACTCCGTCCTCACAACAACTTGCTGATATTCTTACCAAGGCTACATCTTCAAAGGTGTTCTCTACTATATGTGACAAGCTGGGCATGATAGATATATATGCTCCAGCTTGAGGGGGAGTGTTAAATTAAGTATTGGGTATTGGGTTAATAATATTTTATTATCAGGTCAACCTACGAGCTGAACTATGAAACTCGATTACCAGGGGATAGATAAAAAACACATGATGATACTTTAAAATAAATGTGATAAGTGTTTTAACATAAACCTCCCTCCGCATTTTTTAAGGCGAAAAAAACTATGTTTCTGTCTTCTTTAATGCTCATTTTTATAAGTTTATTGTGTAATAAATGCCATTTAACTTTTTGTTATATCAATATATCTCTTTAATATTCATTTTATCGAAAATAATAATCGGTTTTTATTTGTATTCTCAACAATGATTTAATAAATATAACAAAAAACTGACAATATTTTTATAGTTCATATATATGTAAATTCAAGTTGATTTTTTAAGGTAGTAATTAGTAGTAAGGTTTCAACAAGGCTAAATTGATATTTTTTAGAAAAACAAGGGAATTAACATCCTTAATCCTTCTTTGTTTGCCAAACATGAAAAAATAACCCTTCCTTTTAACTATCCAATCCAAATGAAATGAAATTATTATTAACCCTTCATGATGGGTTAAGTTAGTTAACCCTTCTGTTGGGATTTTGTCTTTGATTCTTTGTGTAACTTCATGAGAATTAGATAGGGTTAGAGTTCTATTATGATTAGGAGCTTGAGTTCTATCATAATTAGGAGTTTGGGTTTTATCATGATTAGGAGTTTGAATCCTATTCTAATTAGGAAGTTAGACTAGAGATAGGGTTTTGGTTTCTCTATATATATCCTTCTATTGTTAGAGGAAAAAGGAGAAGAAAAAAGCAGATGAGAGAGAGCCAATATTCTTATAATTTAGGGTTAGCAGATGGCGTAACCTGATTCAAGAATATTGTACGAAAGGCGAGGGTTTCGTAGTCTTTATCCATGCAAAAGATTACATCATTGGGAGAGTGTTTCGCAGTCTTTGTCCGTTCAAAAGATTGTAAGGAGAGGACTTTTGAAAGAATATGAGAGTTGATTATGTATGTGAGGTTAAGAGATTGAGAGACGAGAGTTGAGTGGTTCCTCTTGTAGTTCTACCTGATACATAGTGAATTTCTCGTATTATTGCCCCGTGGACGTAGGTCGAAGTTGATCGACCGAACCACGTAAATCCCGGTGTTCTTATTCTTGATTGTGGTTGTTCTATCTTGTTGATTGTGGATTGGCTTCCGAGTTGCGCATATCGTGGTAGGCGGGGAGACTGAAATTCCCCAACAAGTGGTATCAGAGCGATGGTGATGGATCCGGGAGCGAGTTTGCAAGATAGAAGACGACACCGTGCAAGATTGAAAATCAGCGTTACAAGAATCAAGATGAAAAAAAAAGAAAGGGACTGTAGTAGAACACTGTAGCGCAGCGGGCACTGTTCACGTGGGGATCCAACGGTCCAAATTGATTTGTTAGCCGATTGAGGATTTGGAGGCGGATTTTGGTGATCCAGGAGTCATTCCTAGGGTTTTTCGACATGTTGAGTTTGTTTTTGACGTCGGTTTCATCAAATTCAAACTCTACAGTGACTGATTTGAATTTTGGTTAGAGAATGATGGCTTCTTCGGGTCCGAAGTTTGATATTTCTGTTAGATATTTTGTTAACAAAAGGCAATTTTGCCTTTATGAATTATAATAAATATTGTAATTAAAACATGCAATTAAAAATATGTGTAATGGCTATATAATTATGGGGAACGTTACAAAATTTATGACGAACGTTACAGAATTAATTACGGGTTTTGTAACGTCTTTTCCAACCCTATATATATCCGTATGTTGAGCTCAAAATGATAAGGAAAATATACAACAAGTTTCTCTTGTTTTTCTTCTCTCCCCTACATATTATTTTCATCTACATTTTAGTTTTATTTTATGGGCAACTTCCTTCATCTGAGCTGAAGCTCTGCACTCTCGCCCGAGTGTAGAGGCCGGCCGTTTCCGGGGGTTTTTACCGCTAGGGGGAGGGAACCATCTGCGCCAGGGCGATAGGCGGGTTCTCAATCTTCTAGGGCAGTGATTACACGACTGCTCCCGTTCAGGCCAGTTTTAATTGTTTAATTTTTTGGATTTATCTGCACGCTATAATCTTAATTATTTGATAAATTTCCAACAATCTAGAAGATTGAGATGTTTATAGCTTTCCATTTAAACCCGGAAAAAATAATTTTTAAAGTTACTGTTCATTCGAGATAGTACTGTTCATCCGAATAAAAAAAATAAATAATAAAAAATAAAATAAAATAAAATATTTTGTTGTTACTATTCTAAACTGTTCATCAAAAAAATGTTACTGTTCACAAAAACTGTAACTGTTACTGTTTGTTTTATTGAAAAATGTTACTGATTCATTATTAAAAATAAATACATTTTGTAGTTAATGTTTCTGTTAATTTAATTAACTGCTAATTAATTTTAACGGTTAATTGCAATTAATTGTTTTAATTGCTTTAATTGCTTTTATTTGATTATAATTAAAAACTAACTGTAATTAATTACAAAAGCGTGTAAGTTTCTTGTTAACCGACCTTTTTATCAACACTTTTTAGGTCAATCTACCTTGGTATATCTTTCTGTTGTTGTATGAGGAAGATTTATATAATATGACCAGTGAAACTTATTAGAAGCTAAAGTTTGTTTTCTATGCTTATCAAAAAAAAATATCTAAAAATATCATTAGAAATGTCATGATTGCATAATAATTAAATTGTATAAGTACAATTGCCTTGGCTGTAACTTTTTGGAAAATAATTTGAAATATGCACGCATTTGTAATGTTCAATGAAACATGCCTATAAAATTTGCAGCAGTGTACATATATATTCTTGAAAGTCTCATATACATGGTTTTGACAAGTGAACAAAATCTGGATATATATATGCTTTGAAGTATTTAAATTTTTTCATGGTTTAATGCCTTCATTTCTTTAATCTATCAATATGGTGCCTTCTATTAATAATTCCATACTTTGGAGTGTTTATGCATATAATAAGCTTAGTACAGAAGGTGGTAAAAGTGAATGCAGATTTGTTCAGCAACTTCTGTGGCAGTTGTCTGCAGCAGATGGGTTTTTACTCTCAAGACATGAAAATCATGAGGTTCCTAACATCTAATAGGTAAACCCCTCCTCGGCCTTATCCAACATATGTTTGCAGTATAGTTGCCTAGGTCAAATTAAATGCTTGCAGGAAAATATTTTAAAGTTTCTATATCTGTTAAGAAACAAAAACTCATTTTGTTTTCAGCGAAAGTTGCTTCGCATTGTCGATTCATTAAAACTTTGATTGTTTACAGGAAAATTATAATGAAAATAAACGAAAATACAACTATCTGCGAGAAAATAACACAGAAATTTGTTTATCAAACTCCTGCTTTCGTGGACTTTGCCTGTGCGAAAGTGCTTTGGCTCGTTGACCACGGATTCACAGATCGTGAGGGTGTTTTAGAGATATTTCTTGGTTATCAGAAGTTATGAACGAATATCTTATCGATGTAAGATGTTCACGTCTCCAAAGATCAAGTCTGAGCTTAGATCTCTAGGAATCACGCGAATGATACTTGTCAAAGGGTAAAGTTCTCTCCTTTCTTCTCCAAAAATCACCAAAAGCTCATGTCTCTTCTGCTCCAAAATGCTCTCTCCAATGCTCTGTAGTTGCTCTAATCAAATGCTCGATCGTATCTCTCTAATCAGCCCTCCTTGGATGCTCTCTTAATCAGCCCCCCTTGGATGCTCTCTAAATCAGCCCCTTTTGTGACCATTGTCCCACTACCTAAATACCATCCTTTTATGATGTTAGTGGTCTCCTTTCAGTTTGTAACCATTCTCCCACGTTTATGGTTGATCTCAAGTAGTTATGAAGTCAAAAAACGTCAAAAAACGTGTTGTAGACCAACTCTATGGCCGAGACAGTGAAGTCTGTCGCGCACCTCCGAGACTGTTCGCGCTATCTCGGATATTTTGGCTCTAACTTTCTCGTCCGATGTCGGAATAAGGTGATCCGAGATAAGTTGGAAAGCTGATGAAGAGACCTACAACTTTTGTCTTTTGAGATTCTTCATATTTAGATCATATCATGGCTTAAATGTGTAATACATTTCTGCGGCAGTCGCTGCTGCCGCGCACCTCCGAGACCGTTCGCGCTGTCTCGGGTATTTTGCCTCTAACTTCCTCGTCCGATGTCGGAATGAGGTGATCCAAGATGCATTGGAAATCTAACGAAGATATCTACAACTTCCGATTGGCGCTTCACTCTGTTTACTTGCGCGACATCATGTACTGCCGTGCTATTACCACGGCAGTTATCACTGCCGCGCACCTCCGAGACAGTTTGCGTTGTCTCGGGTATTTTGGCTCTAACTTCCTCGTCCGATGTCGGAATGAGGTGATCCAAGATGCGTTGGAATGCTATCGAAGAGATATACAACTTTCTATAGGCACATTACTCTGTTTGTGAGCACAAAACCTTCCATTTCTGTGCCTATGCGCGTCAGTGTTCCCTATCGCGGGTGTTCATATTGTTCTTCTATGTTATTTCATATGTTCATTTGCTTCTTTTGACTTTGGATGATCTTCTTTGACTTAGATAGGTATATTCATACCTATAGGAATTTTTAGACGCCTACATCATTGAGTGAACCGATTCAAGTTTTTTTGGATTAGTTGGTGTCTAAGGCAAGGTTTAAGGGTTGCGTAACGCGCTCTGCAAGGAACGAGGTACTTAATTGATCTTTGATCAACCTCTATTACTATCCTTACATGGCTAACTACCCGGGTAAAACTTTAATCTTTTCACTTTAGGAGTTTTTGGTTTGGAATAAGAGGACCGGGAATTATGAGAAAAATTCATATGCATTTATTTAATTAAGCTTCTTGCTCATATATTGCCTAATGATAATGATCAATATATGAGCGAACCAAATCAAAGAGGTGCATCTTTTAAAATTCTATTTTATATGGTGGATTATATTTCAAATCTTCAAATGTAAAGTTCATCTCCTTTATTGCATCATGATGGATATTGCAATAAATGTTCATATGTCTTACGCTTCTTGTATCATATATTGCCAAATGATAAATGATCAATATATGAGCGAACCAAATCAAAGAGGTGCATCTTTTAAAATTCTATTTTATATGGTGGATTATATTTCAAACCTTCAAATGTAAAGTTCATCACTTTTATTGCATTTTGATGAATATTGCAATAAATGTTCATATGTCTTTTTAGATAACTTGCATTTGTTACATGATTAATTACAAGGTTTTATGCAAGAATGCACTTGAAAAATTTAAAGCACATATGTACAAATATTATTATTATTATTATTATTTGTATAAGAGGTGGTACTAGAAAATAGCAACATAAATTTGGAATGTCTCCTTTGTAGACAACCAATTTAAATTTGGAAGGTCTCATTTGTAGGCAATCGATTTAAATTTGGAAGGTCTCCTTTGTAGGCAACCAATTTGTAACCTCTTATAATAGAATAATTTAAAAAAAATTTGCATTTGAATTATGAAGTATGAAATATATTTTAAGATACGAAAATATATTTTAAGATACGAAATCCTATTATGCTCTGCATGTATCTATTATTAATTTCATTCATGTATGTGCATATGCATAACTGCAGAATTTTTAGTTCCACATTAGTTTGAAATGTTCAAATATTAAGGTCAATCTCTTCAGACATAGACTATGATCTTTTATGATCATAGATCATGACCTAATGTCAATTTCAAACAATATGATGGACTAATTACAAAATAAGAACTTGATAAATAAATACAACGCCTGCTAGGCAAAGTTATGATTCTAGACTTTGTAAAGTCTGTGAAAAGAATCTTGATGACCCTTTGACTAAGGGATTATCCAGGAGTGTGGTTCTGGATTCATCGAGGGAGATGGGGTTAAGCCCATAGATGAGGTCACTGACAGCGGCAACCCAACCCTTATTTGGAGACGTAGTCCCAATGTCGGTTCAATGTGGTAGAAACAAGCTGGACTAGTGACACTCGTGTGGAGCATCGACCTAGATATATTTATATATCATTATGTAGCATTTGCTACTACCCCTTCTCTATGATGACGATGCTCTTATGATACAGCTGGCTAGGCTGAGTTTTACTCTTAATAAGTCCAACGCGTGTATTGTGGGGGGTATTAAATAAACAGCTGTAGTACCCTTTGAGGACTTACCTACGTGAGAGGAACCGTGATGGCCGCGGTTAGGGGGGGCTGGGCTAACCCCTAGAAACTCTCATGAGTCGGTTTATTGTGAGCATGGCCTTTAACGCTCAACCCGCTTTGCTCAATAGATGAAGCGTATTGTGTGTGTTTTCATCAATACCTGATTAAAGGGGCCTAATTCAAGGCCTAGTCCATTATGTCCCTCAGGTGGCGATGAACTCACTAAGGAAAGGTTCAAAGCCGAAAGCTACCTCTCCCGAATTCACGATACGAAAGGTTGCCCAACCTATTTTCATTTTGTGATTTATTAATTTATTTATTGATTTTTAAGTTTTCAGTCAATATTGCCTTTTGGGGGGGACTGTTAGATATTTTGTTAAGAAAAGACAATTTTGCCTTCATGAATAATAATAAATTTTTGTAATTAAAACATGTTTTAATTAGCAATTAAAAATATGTGTAACGGCCATATAATTATGGGGAACGTTACAAAATTTATGACGAACGTTACGGAATTAATTACGGGTTTTGTAACGTCTTTTCCAACCCTATATATATATCCATATGTTGAGCTCAAAATAATAAGGAAAAATATACAACAAGTTTCTCTTGTTTTTCTTCTCTCCCCTACATATTATTTTCATCTACATTTTAGTTTTTTATGGGCAACTTCATTCATCTGAGCTGAAGCTCTGCACTCTCGCCCGAGTGCAGAGGCCGGGCCGTTTCCGGGGGTTTTTACCGCTAGGGGAAGGGAACCATCTGCGCCAGGGCGATAGGCGGGTTCTCAATCTTCTAGGGCAGTGAATACACGACTGCTCCCGTCAGGCCTGAATTTCTTTAATTGTTTAATTTTTCTGGATTTATCTGCACGCCTAATAATTCTTAATTATTTGATAAATTTCCAACAATTTCGCTTATTTAACGGGCAAGACAAATCTGATGGTAAGCATAAAGGAGCAAGAGTTGGTTGGTGTGTAACTCGAGGAGGACAGTACCAGATTAGGTGGAGCTTACAAGCGAGCACGACCGAGTGACACACACATGGAGATAAAGATGGTGGCGCGTTGGACTTGAAGATGGTGAGCATTCATATTCAGTCCAAGCCAAGTGATGAAGGAGATAAAGGCATCCAGCTCGTAGTTGTGGAGTAGTAGAGGTGCACCGATATGATTCGAGACAAGCGATGCAGGTGGAGCAACAAGAACAACAAGAGGGTGGAGGCATCACGGCGAAGCAGAAGATAGTGAGGGTCACCGAGACAACCAGTTGGAGTGCAGGTGTTCTAATTTGAAGTGCGAAAGAAATAGAAGACTCTAGGGGAAAGACAAAGTTTCAAGACGACGATGATATATCTTCAATGGAGTTTGGAATCAAATCCAAGGTGGAGATTGTTAGGATTTTTGTCTTTGATTCTTTGTGTACTTCATGAGAATTAGATAGGGTTAGAGTTCTATCATGATTAGGAGTTTGGTTCTATCATGATTAGGGGTTTGGATTTTATCATGATTAGGAGTTGGAATCCTATTCTAATTAGGAAGTTAGGCTAGAGATAGGGTTTTGGTTTCCTATAATATATCCTTCTATTGTTAGAAGAAAAAGGAGAAGAAAAAAGCAGATGAGAGAGAGCCAATATTCTTGTAATTTAGGGTTAGCAGAGGGCGTAACCTGATTCAAGAAATATTGTGCGAAACGAGCGAGGGTTTCGTAGTCTTTATCCATGCAAAGATTACATCATTGGAAGAGGGTTTCGCAGTCTTTTGCCGTTCAAAAGATTGTAAGGAGAGGACTTTTTTGAAAGGAATATGAGAGTTGATTATGTATATGAGGTTAAGAGATTGAGAGACCGAGAGTTGAGTGGTTCCTCTTGTAGTTCTCCCTGATACATAGTGAATTTCTCATATTGTTGCCGTGGACGTAGGTCGAAGTTGGTCGACCGAACCATGTAAACCCGGTGTTCTTATTCTTGATTGTGGTTGTTCTATCTTGTTGATTGTGGGTTGGCTTCCGAGTTGCGCATATCGTGGTAGGCGGGAGACTGAAATTCCCAACAACTAGAGAAAATCCTATTATGAACTAAACTTTTTTATTTATTGTTCTTTCTAAAAGCTGGATTTGATCAGAAATTTTATAGATCGGGTCAAACAGTAATTAGATGCGAGGGTCAAACAGTAATAGAATCGAGCATACAAATTACAGACTCATTTGACTTTAAACTGGTTAGCTCTGGTATATCGGCAGCGATATTAACTTTTAACTCAAAAGGCAGTGGCAAATTTTTAATGTGTTAGTAAATTGATTGTAGTTTTCCTTTTGAGATGGATTGATTATTTGTGTAATTAGTCAGGACTCCGATTCATTTGCCTAAATCAGTTGATACCAAATCGTTGATTTTAGGTGACGATCCAAAATCATAAATGGAAGGTCAATTCTGAATATAAACTTCAATATCTTCAAGAAAAATTACTTGAGAAATGCTGTCAATAAGAGGAGTAAGTTTTTCTTACCCCTATTACCCTTTGCATGTATCAGTTCAAAGTAGTCATCCACATCTTTTGATTATGTATATAATTGTTCCCAAATTTAATTCCATGGGCAAGTTTTGTTTCATTTTCTGAAGTATGAAAAGAAAATCAACAAATGGGTCCCCACAGATAAACTATCTTGTGATTGCTATTAAGTCTTCCATCTATTCATGGAAATTATGCATAATTAACTTGGAGTATTTCAATTTTTCCATTTGGATATTACCATGAGGCACACAAACCTTTCTCAAATTTCGGTTTTTGTGCTACTGATCTACCTTCAATATTGTGAGAAAGTAGGATTATTCAACTAAAATTTAAATAGATAAAAGGCAATTTCAGATTGCATGTGTTTGAAAATTGTCTATAATTTCCACGTGAATTTTGTCATTTTGATATAATCCGATAGAGAGGGTTTCAATTCTTGTAGTGATAGAGGCTACTTTCAGGAAGTTGGAAATTATACCCAAAATAGTCTGAAGAAACAAGCCATATCACCCGAGCTTGAAGAATGTTTTGTACCTAGTTGCTTTCTCTAGTATTCTAAAAGACTGAGAACATGGTGAGCTATCCTGGTTTCTATCCTCTTAAACTTCCGCACAAAAATAAATAAATATATATATAAATAAACACCATTCTGCATTAACTCTTTAGATCTAACAGATTTCAGATACCAGTAGATGGATTTGAAGAACCAGACTGCTTTGAGAATACGTGTGCTTGATAGAGCCTGCCCACTTCAGCTCCGGCTCAGTGAATGAGGGAAGAATCTGACACCCTTATCTTCACCTCCGGCTCAGTAACCATGAATGACGAGTTTCCATACTGTGTCATGAAATGGATTGTAAATTAAAGTTAGAGAAAGTGATGTACATACCTTCAGCAGGGTCTTTTTAATTTATTTTAAGCGTAGGATCTCTCAATAGAATCAACAGGTGCAGAGGATAAAGCACAAGACAAAGAAATCTGTTGGAGAAGAGAATGTATGAGGTTCTGCCAAACACCATCAGCTTGCTTTTTTGTTCTCGTTTGAGAAGGAAAATTTTAGCTAGTGATCCCAGTAAAGTTTAGTTTAAGGAGTTTTGGCAGTTGGTGGCTCTACTAGTTGTTATCATGCATATAACAGCTTGCTTCCTTTGTTCTCGTTGTCATTGGTTTTCTTCCCAGTCAAGGCAACTTTTCATGATAAAAGGCTAGTTATCATATAAGAGTTCCCCATTTTTGGCAAAAAGAGGAGTGATTCAAATCTATCGATTCATTGAATTCTAATTCAGTAGACTTGAGAGCTACACAATGCTCTGTGCTAGTGACTAAAGCAAAAGATCTTTGTAATTAATTGGTACGCGTATTAAGGTTCCTACTTAGTGTAGTTTATATTGCTATTCTGATCATCCTCTTTTGGTTACAGGAAATGTCTAAAGGTCTATTAGCAGTCATTCGGTTAATTTTAATGGTATGTTTGTATCATCACACTGGCAATAATATTCCTTTTGAGAAACTAATAAAGCTCCTGAGAATCTCTTTGTTCTTTGTATAACATGATTGATAAATTTTCTATTTCCCCCCCTTTTATGTTTTGTTTTACGGTTACCTCCTTTGTTAAGTTAATCATTGTTGTACTTAATTGCGTCAAACCAAGTTCTTTTAGATCCACTTTTAGTTCTTTTTTGCTTTATTAAGTACAATCTTACCATCTCTCCTGATTGGTGCATTTTGTGGTTTCTATTGCACTCGACTAAGCCATCTCAATTGAATTCTTTCTACTTGCGCTTGACTAAGCCATCTCAATCGAATTCTTTCTCATTTTATTCTAAATAGGAGAAACGTTTGATGTTTTATAATGCACTCATTTATGCTGCACTCATTCACATGTTATATCTCAATTGTCCAATATTCTCACCGATAAAGTATTTTTGCTCTTATAATTGTCAAGAAAATAAACTTGTTATGAAGGATTGGAGTAGCTGTTTATGGTTTGGAATATGTAAAGTTGCTATGGTTTAGTTACATGCATTTGCGATGAGCAACTTCTTACTTCAATATGTCTCAATTTGTCAGCCAAGCAAGCGAGTACTTAGTGTTGAGGATATTACCTTGGGTTGAAAGCATATTCGAATGATAACATGGGTTGATGTACTAGTTTATATCAGATGTTATAAGTCTAGAAGGAGGTCTTGGCTTCAGAAGTAATATATCCATCTTGTCTTTTTCCCCAACTTCAAGATTATTTTCCTCAAAATCCCAAAAAGAAAAAGATGGTGTTTTGGTGCCACTTCTGGACTTAATGGATAGTAAGATGTTTATCAAATAATATAATTACCAGAACATCATATTGTTTAACATTGGCTGTTGACTGAAAAAATATCCCATATTTGTGGTTTGTGAGATGGATTGGCTCTTGGGCCTTGGGCCTTGGCCCTTGTATATATATAACTCAAAATATCAGGAATGCGCATGAGCCCATTTATATACCTTATATATTCTCCGTTCAGTTTCCTTTATAAATCTCATATTTGTCGATTTAATTTAAGTGACCGTGCATGAAATGTTGTGCACTAACCACAGAGTTACCGTGGAACGACTTCCGTAAAACTATGAAAAATAATCATGACCCAAAACATTTCCAATCAATATTGAGGGCATAGTCATGCTATGAAAGCATGCTTATAAATCACATTTTTAATAGGAGTCGTCTTCATGCACAGTCTCTCTTATTGCTTGACAACCTAGGTGATCAAGTAATAGTTTTCCATAAAATCATGTGTGTCAAACACAGTAAAGTATAAAGAAAAGATGAAATCTAACTTAAATGTGACTAAAAGAAATGCTACTCGTAGATATTGCGAATAAATTTATTACAAAGCTTATAAGCACATTATTCTTATTTTAGAGTCACACCCCCACTAACTATATGCTACTTATCATAACAGGAAATAAACTAAATAATTAAATAACAAAATCAATGTGTAGTCATTTTAGACTCAAAATAGAAATTAATTATTTAATTATTTATTTACTAGTGATGGAAAGCCATATAGTTTTATAAATATTTTCTACTCTATTTTCACACTTAATATTTCAATAAAAATGAGGGAGGACCAAATCCTTGCATATATGAAAAATATATATCAGATGATATCTTCAAATGATTTGTAGACTATAAATAATTATTATGTCAAATATAATAAAA
>NC_033799.1:991879-994773 GCF_001876935.1 Asparagus officinalis | reverse complement strand
GGCGGTGGAGGAGGCGGTGGAGGGCTTGGCGATGGGGGTCACCGTGCTGATGCTGTGGCTTTCAGCTATGCCTTGGCCTCTACCGCGACCACCGTGCTTGTGGCCACGATGATGGGCACGAGAGAGGGCTGGAGAGTTAGAACGGTGGGCTGCATGAGCGGAGCTCTACTGTTGTTGGCGTTCTTTGCCAGCGCATACGCGCTTGGCGGTCACCGTTTGACGGGGCGAGTCGTACGCTGGTATATCGGACTTGCTAGCGTCGCTGTTGCAATCATGGGGGTGCTTGTGTGCAGTTTTCTTTGGAAGTGAGTGTGACTTGATATGTTGTACAGGAGACAAAAAACTCATTATTTCAGTGATTAGACAATCTTTGATGCTGCAGCACTATGACATGCGGGGCCAGCATGATACTGCAATAGCTAAAATTGATGAGGCTATTGAACACACTCCAACTGTTATCAATTTGTATTCTACCAAGGTTTATGGCATTTTCCTTTGAAGTCAAATCTCTTACAATTTTAAATTCTGGAACTGTAATTGTCCTACTTCATTTTCAATTTTCCTTCGTGTGGATGTGTATACCATTTTTAAATTCTGGAACTGTAATTGCTGATGCTGTGGAGGAGGCGGTGGCGGTGGAGGAGGCGGTGGAGGGCTTGGCGATGGGGGTCACCGTGCTGATGCTGTGGCTTTCAGCTATGCCTTGGCCTCTACCGCGACCACCGTGCTTGTGGCCACGATGATGGGCACGAGAGAGGGCTGGAGAGTTAGAACGGTGGGCTGCATGAGCGGAGCTCTACTGTTGTTGGCGTTCTTTGCCAGCGCATACGCGCTTGGCGGTCACCGTTTGACGGGGCGAGTCGTACGCTGGTATATCGGACTTGCTAGCGTCGCTGTTGCAATCATGGGGGTGCTTGTGTGCAGTTTTCTTTGGAAGTGAGTGTGACTTGATATGTTGTACAGGAGACAAAAAACTCATTATTTCAGTGATTAGACAATCTTTGATGCTGCAGCACTATGACATGCGGGGCCAGCATGACGCTGCAATAGCTAAAATTGATGAGGCTATTGAACACACTCCAACTGTTATCAATTTGTATTCTACCAAGGTTTATGGCATTTTCCTTTGAAGTCAAATCTCTTACAATTTTAAATTCTGGAACTGTAATTGTCCTACTTCATTTTCAATTTTCCTTCGTGTGGATGTGTATACCATTTTTAAATTCTGGAACTGTAATTGCTGATGCTGTGGAGGAGGCGGTGGCGGTGGAGGAGGCGGTGGAGGGCTTGGCGATGGGGGTCACCGTGCTGATGCTGTGGCTTTCAGCTATGCCTTGGCCTCTACCGCGACCACCGTGCTTGTGGCCACGATGATGGGCACGAGAGAGGGCTGGAGAGTTAGAACGGTGGGCTGCATGAGCGGAGCTCTACTGTTGTTGGCGTTCTTTGCCAGCGCATACGCGCTTGGCGGTCACCGTTTGACGGGGCGAGTCGTACGCTGGTATATCGGACTTGCTAGCGTCGCTGTTGCAATCATGGGGGTGCTTGTGTGCAGTTTTCTTTGGAAGTGAGTGTGACTTGATATGTTGTACAGGAGACAAAAAACTCATTATTTCAGTGATTAGACAATCTTTGATGCTGCAGCACTATGACATGCGGGGCCAGCATGATACTGCAATAGCTAAAATTGATGAGGCTATTGAACACACTCCAACTGTTATCAATTTGTATTCTACCAAGGTTTATGGCATTTTCCTTTGAAGTCAAATCTCTTACAATTATAAATTCTGGAACTGTAATTGTCCTACTTCATTTTCAATTTTCCTTCGTGTGGATGTGTATACCATTTTTAAATTCTGGAACTGTAATTGCTGATGCTGTGGAGGAGGCGGTGGCGGTGGAGGAGGCGGTGGAGGGCTTGGCGATGGGGGTCACCGTGCTGATGCTGTGGCTTTCAGCTATGCCTTGGCCTCTACCGCGACCACCGTGCTTGTGGCCACGACGATGGGCACGAGAGAGGGCTGGAGAGTTAGAACGGTGGGCTGCATGAGCGGAGCTCTACTGTTGTTGGCGTTCTTTGCCAGCGCATACGCGCTTGGCGGTCACCGTTTGACGGGGCGAGTCGTACGCTGGTATATCGGACTTGCTAGCGTCGCTGTTGCAATCATGGGGGTGCTTGTGTGCAGTTTTCTTTGGAAGTGAGTGTGACTTGATATGTTGTACAGGAGACAAAAAACTCATTATTTCAGTGATTAGACAATCTTTGATGCTGCAGCACTATGACATGCGGGGCCAGCATGATACTGCAATAGCTAAAATTGATGAGGCTATTGAACACACTCCAACTGTTATCAATTTGTATTCTACCAAGGTTTATGGCATTTTCCTTTGAAGTCAAATCTCTTACAATTTTAAATTCTGGAACTGTAATTGTCCTACTTCATTTTCAATTTTCCTTCGTGTGGATGTGTATACCATTTTTAAATTCTGGAACTGTAATTGCTGATGCTGTGGAGGAGGCGGTGGCGGTGGAGGAGGCGGTGGAGGGCTTGGCGATGGGGGTCACCGTGCTGATGCTGTGGCTTTCAGCTATGCCTTGGCCTCTACCGCGACCACCGTGCTTGTGGACACGACGATGGGCACGAGAGAGGGCTGGAGAGTTAGAACGGTGGGCTGCATGAGCGGAGCTCTACTGTTGTTGGCGTTCTTTGCCAGCGCATACGCGCTTGGCGGTCACCGTTTGACGGGGCGAGTCGTACGCTGGTATATCGGACTTGCTAGCGTTGCTGTTGCAATCATGGGGGGGCTTGTGTGGAGTTTTGTTTTTTGGAAGTGAGTGTGACTTGATATGTTGTACAGGAGACAAAAAACTCATTATTTCAGTGATTAGACAA
>NC_033799.1:962115-990879 GCF_001876935.1 Asparagus officinalis | reverse complement strand
CCACACAAGAGAGAGATGATAAGGCTATGCAGAGCTAAGGAGTGAGGTCATGAGCTTCCTCAATGGCCGTAGCCTTGCTCAACGATGTCGAGTCAAGGAGCGAAGTATCGTAGTTGCATCTCTTGAATGGACTAGTTGCTTATCTAGACCCATGTAATGCATTGATGATATTTATCCAAACGAGAAACATAGCATCAATGATTCATTTGGTAAGTCATTTTAAATAGGCTCATTAATCATGCATAAGCCCACATTTTAGATTCCTTAACTTGGGGGGTTCCTTCATGGTGAGCACATAATTTTACCACAAAATTCGTATCGTTGCACACGTGGAAAACTCTATTATATTCATTAGGGGAAAGACACAAATTAATAGCGTTCATGAGCTTAGCGTTGAGATTTAGCTAGGTCCTTTCTCTCACGGTCATGTCCCGACTGTTGATTTTTCCTCATATTCCTCTATAGCTCTTAGAATTTCACAGTGTCTTATCAACGAAGGTAAATCTCAATTCTAGTTCCAATAAGCAAAATTTGATCCCGGTATAAGAGAGGTGGTCTAGTTGATGTCCTGTTCTAACATATCATAATTCAACAGGGCCTCCAATTAATCTTTTCTCTAAGTGTTAAACAAAAACTTGATATAGAGACCAACCCTGATACTCAAATTGAAGGACCCTAGAGGGTGGGTGATTAGGTCAAAGGCTCTAATATGCATTAAAATCAGTACATAACAAACCACATTAACAAAGTGCAATAATAAAGAAAGAGATAAAATTTAGAATCGTTATCCTTGACGCGCTGATGTGTTAACGAGGTTCGGTCCCGCTGACGTCTAATCGTCCCCAGTCACCAACTCTCGATGATGAAAATCCACTGATACACATTCCGTGTTGCGTAAGGCCGACACTTCGTCTAATCATCAACGATCCCACAAGATCTCTCTCTCACTACAATCAGTATGATCTCACAGACAACTCCCTCAGGAGTCGACTACACAAGATCTCACTCACAGCAAGAAATAATGCAAGACACTTCTCTTACACACCCCTATAGCAAAGTAGAAAGTACTTGGAAGCTGGGAAGTGAAACAAGACCAAGAACTCAGAAGAAGCAAAATTAGATTGAAAATTTCTCAGAAGATAACAGAGCTCTCTGGTTCTTTTTTCAAAACGTTGGGCTTAGGGAAAGAAGACAGGCTGGGGTTTTATAAAAAGTTTAAATCCATAATAAACAAAAACCAATGCTTCCTATTGTAGGAAGATAATCTACTTATTGCAGTTGTGACCTCAAGCTGTGCCAATCACTAATAATGAAAGCACAGGAAGTCTGAGGCGAAAAACGACCGTTTTTAAAAAAATCGCGGCTGGACCAGGCAAAAAATCGGTTGACCGATTAGAAAACGTTCGATCCGAAAAATACCTTTCGTCGACCGTATGGGCCGATGCGAGAGATTCGGTCGAGCGCGCCACGCAGCTAGGTAAAAAATAGAAAAACACAGCGCCCAGAGACTCATCGGTCGATCGATTCCGCGCGCGACCGATCAAGATTGAATAATATCGGTCGACCGTAACCGGTCGACGACGAACCTGGAAACATATCAAAAGAAAATCAGTCGGATCGGTCGACCGGAGCCGGTCGAGCGCGATTATCTGACATATTCTGAAATCAGGTTATTTTGACGGCAACGTTGAAATAATTGCAAAATATTTGTTTGACCTCCGTGAAAAATTCTGAAAACTTTGTAAAATGTTTTTAATACTAAAAACAAACTGTTTGGGAAAAAGATATTTTGGCAGATAGGTAGCTGCATTCCTCTTGTGAAAAATAAGTATTTTGTGAAAAAATAAATCGCTTTAAAAACACAAGTTTGTATATAATGTGTGTTTGATTCCAATAGCTTTTCAAGTAAACTTTGCAGTAACTCTTTGGCCTACATTCTAGCACTTTAGAGAGAAATAGTATAAAGATAGCAATATCCTCATTTATTGAAAGCCAATACTTTGAGGCTTGGAATTGCTTGAAACGATGAAGCTTTTTATACTGATTTTGTGTGTTCTTGAAAATAAGCTGTTGCTATCATCTTTTTGGCCTCTCCTCCTTTAGAGTCTCGTTTTAAGCGTAATTCCCCATCTGCATCCTCGTTATAGGCAACACTAACGAGCTTGACAAATGGATTCTTTACTATATTTACACTCAATAAGCCATTAGTACCGATAATGGTGGTTGTAAGAACATCATCAAAACATAAGGGCTAACAAGGACGTGATCTCAAGTTCCTTTTCAGTGATATTCTTTTGAAGAGCTTCATGTTGACGAATCGCTTCAGCCTTGAGATCATCGAAGGTTAACACGATTTGGGCAGCAAGATCAGCACCGCGCAACTCCTCCAAAGTCCTCAGATTCTTTTTCAATTGAGAGACGCTCTCTGAATAGTGCTGAAACCAGCGAACGTCATCCACATATCGAATGCCGTTCAAAAAGAGCATAAGTATTGGCTTAAAAGAATCAAATGAAGCTCGTCCGGTACCGACCTCCTCAATCGCCATCTTCATCGTATCCTCTAAGGGTCGTATAAGAATTTTAAGCATGGAAGGAATGACCACTGGACTTAGAGATGTCACAAGAGATGTAATCGGGGAGCCTAAAATCGTAGACTCTGGTGCAAGAACTATTGGCGATGATCGCGAAGAAGCCGGGGAAGCCATAGAAATGTTCAATTGCGAAAGACTTGAAGGAAGAATCATGAGCGCCCCTACCTAGGCCAAACTCAGCACATTCTCCGTCCCCGCAGATTTGAGAGGAATTGTTAGCGAAGGGGACTCTTCTTGTAAATAAGTGGTCGTTACCGATGTTGGCTCGGAAAGAGAGACAGCTGTTGCTTGCTGGTTAGGAGGCGATGACGTATCAGCAGCCTCATGAGTTGGAGAACCTACACACGAGAGCAATTAGTATAAAAGAAAGAAAGTTTCAAAAAAACTAGAAAGTGTAATCTTTACCAATAGGGGAAAGGGGAATATAAGCCGACGCCTTGTCGGAAGAGATCGGTGGTGGAATGGTCCAGTCAACGAGATCATCACTACCATCACTTCCTTCCCCATCAGCATTGTCGCTACGAGAAGAGGTCCTATAATCTAACGGTTCCTCATCATCTGTAGCCGAGATTCCGGGAGAACTTGCAGTCGCATCCGTTTTAGTCATAATGCCAGTCGTTGGGCTAGGGATAGCGGCCTCCGTATGCGGCAATAACACGAAAGCGGCAGGAGACCGACTCTCGTTAAATTTCTCTAACTTATCCACCACAGGTTCGTCTGTAGGGAGCCTAACCTCTTCAGACGGAGACGCTGTAGGCAATGTCTCTGTAGTCGGAGGAACAGCATCTGGGGTTGGATCTAGAAACGATGAAATATCGGGGTCTATTGTAGGGGAAGATTCTGCATCACCGATTAATGACTCATCCCCACCCTCTTATTGGTCCTCAGGATGATAAGAAGAAAATTCACTAGGAAACGCGGGACCTCCGGAGCGAAGTCCTGTGCGAAGAGGGCGACTGGCAATAACAGATTCTTGTCTTTCATCTCCCCTAGTGGACTTAAAAGCATCCACCATTAGTTTCTTAGAGGGAGGGTCTACTAGTAATTTCTTGCGAGTACGCTTCTCGTGTTGAACTGCTTCTTCCTCAGTAAGAGCTCTTTTGCCAGCTGCCCTCATTCTCGAAGTTTCAACAGCCTTAGGGCTCACTATTGGAGCATTCTCTAGTCCTCTATCTTCTCCTTCTTCTTCTTCAGCTTTGTCTTCATAAGATAGGAATTCATTGATCCCTTTCAGACGAGATACTCGAGCTCCTTTCCTGGAAGAATACATTCTTCTAATCTCTCGAAGGCCGGACAGATTCAGCTTGTAATCAGGTATCTTAGAAGCCGTATGATACCAGTTGCAGAAAGCCATGGAGAGAAGTGAATTGGGCATCTTGTGAGGTAACCTAAAGGTTGCTCCAGTACAGCCCACTGTGGAGTAGTACCAGGCCCGAGCCCCTTCATATATATTACCAATAATTGCAAGCTCGCCCCGTGGATTTCCAATGTATAATTGATCGTACCCAAATTGTCGAGCGAATCAGTATGGTTGGTACGATTCAATTATACATTTGTCACCTTACCTAAGGAGAAGATAACCCGGTCTAATGTTTAGCAGCCAGTGAAAAACACCCCCGTCTAAACGGGTAAAACCATTTGAGCCAGCGGTATCTTGAAATACCTGCCCATAGCCACCACCATCGAAGTCTGGGAAGCAACGGAATATATGGTAGTTAAGGTCTCTCGACAAGATTTGACGAACCCTCACCACATATGTGCCTTCCCAAGTAGATTCTTCCAGTCTCTGCACAAAGGGTTGAAGCCTTCATCTGAAGCAAATGGGGCACTCATCAAATGAGGACAATGGGATACGTACCAAGCCATCAAGTAAGTATACGGCAAAGGTACTCGAGGATTTGGAGTCACAAAACTTTTCTTTCCTTCAGAGTCTGTCTCCTTCACCTGAATGAATTCGAGACACAACTCCCTCAAACCATGCTGCAAACAGCATGTCATAGCTGAAAGTAAGTTCGCAGGCCTCCCGTGAGCTAAGAGTATAGCTGGGAAGACTACTTCTATCACCACAACATCTATCGGCCTGGTAGAGACTACACACCGCTTTAGCCACAACATGAGAAAGCCCGCCAGCAAGGCCATGTCAGAGATAGATATAGCAGCCTGATGGTGGAAGCTTTCAAATTCAGTCTGTGCAGGAAAATCATCTTCTAATCCCTTGTTGACATAATGGGCTGTGGCATCGTTGATTAAAGCTTGGATCGCCTCAGGGGTGCTCACGCTCCGACGAGACACAGCGGCGGTCTTGTGAGATAAATTCTGGAATAGATATTCGGCCCAGGATAGCTGCTTTATACCACACCCCCATGTCCCCGTCAGTTGGGTACAGATTTGAAAATGACACATTACTTCCCATAGAGTGTCATAGACATCGGGGTTCATCTCCTTCAAAATCCTAAGCTCACTTGACCCTGGGATGAAGACCCGAAACGTCATACATTTCATGGAGGGCAAATCCTAATTCCCCCATAGGTGTGAAGAATGTACACGTCTCCGGGTTGTATCTCTCTAGAATAGCGAAAAAATTATAATGGTTGTAGTCAATACCACATCTGGTAGCCATTACAGGGCAACTGAGCCTAGATCGAGCCAATGATCCCTCTAGCTCTGTCAGCACGAACTCTGTCATTCTTACCCACCACCCTGTTCTTGAAGAATGAACCCAGCCGGGAGTTCTGAATACTGAAGAGGGGAACTCCCCTTTTACAGTAAAAAATCTCCGCATGAAAGTGTTAGCTATACTAGCTGTTTCTCTAACAGGATATCCCCTTGAGAATAGGCAGTGTTCCAAAGTTGATACCTGTCGGTTGTAACCTACGGTGTGTACGCCTGTGTAAGTCAAAGCCCCGACAGCTACCCCATCCTGCTCCCTGACAAGGTCCCAATTCATATGTCGAGGGACGGAGGCACACTGATAATAAGCAATAAGAAACATTCTATGCATATCAGGAAGAAAGAAGTGACGATCTCCGATTTGCCTTAACCACTTATAATGGCCACCATCTACAGCCTCTTTTTTGACAGTTACATGATCACCAAACAGAAATGCCGGCTTGATGAGCTTCTTACGGGAGTCGGTTTCAAATTTGGCATCTGTCACCAAAATCCTAAGTATAGCCGGGCTTGGATGGAAATCAGGGTAACACGATCCTTGTCGATATCCTGAAAAATTGGGAGTTCCTGACACAGATTGAACTGCATATTCAAATCCACGCCACCCTCACGCCCAAAGTGATGAAGAAGTGTGAGAGGTTAGCGGGTGTAAGGCACTGCAAAAGAGAAAAACACTTAGACAATCAGTATAAAAATAAAACATAGACAACCTTAGTCAAAGCCCTGGAGGAATAAGGTCGTTCAAACGCACATGTCAAACCTTGCGTTAAATATTCAAACGCACGGTTCAGGCCCTGCATTAAATCTTATCAACGCAGAGGTCAAACCTTGCGTTAGACATTCAAACGCACGGTTCAGACCCTGCGTTAAATCTTATCAACGCAGAGGTCAAACCTTGCGTTAAACATTCAAACGCACGGTTCAGACCCCGCGTTAAATCTTATCAACGCAGAGGTCACACCTTGCGTTAAACATTCAAACGCACGGTTCAGACCATGCGTTAAATCTTATCAATGCAGAGGTCAAACCTTGCGTTAAGCATTTGAACGCACAGTCCAGACCCTGCATTAAATCTTATTAACGCAGAGGCCAGACTTTGCGTTAGCTACTCAAACGCAGAGTCTAAATTCTGCATTACAAAATTCGAGCGCAAAAGTCGGGCCCTAACGTTTCGAATTCAAAACACAGAGTCCTAACTCTGCGTTATAACATCAGGACGAGTTTCCTCATTGCTCAGATCTTGCCGAAGCAAGTTTTATGGCCATGGAAGTCGATGCTCACCACCAACGAGAGGAGCTTGCACCGGCGGCGCACCAGCCTGGGTTGCATCACCGCCGATGGCCTTCGTCGGTCGAGAGCTCTGAGCAGTGGTGGAGGCGGACTTGGAACGGGAGACGGTCTTCTTCCTAGGACCCATTGAGGATGATGGTTGGAGAAGATGAACAAGGTTCGCCGGAGTTCAAAACGAAGAATCTTCGTTAAAATCTTTCGAAAAGAAACATACAAAAAGTCGGATGACTTTTGATTTGACCCCAGTGGTCTATTTATAGACAGCTGTGAGCTGTCAAATCGGGGCGAGATTCTAGGTCCAGAATCCCGCCGAACGCGGCCTATGCGCCTGCGTTGCTTGAACTTCTGAACGCAGAGTTCAACTCAGCGTTTCAATCCCCAAGCATAGGAATCCACCTGTGCGTTTTAATGCTATCAAATGAATTTCTCGACATTTGAAACTAAGACCTAACTTTAAATAAAAAAAGAGGAAAGATGGTCTCAGCTATCAAGGTGACCAAAGCCGAGAAGAAACAGACGACTTCGCTGGGGAGTCTATTGGATGAGTACAGACAGATTACAATTAGCGACGCTAAAACCGTCAAACTCGATCTAGCGCGCAACTCATTCTGCTAAGTGGCTTAACATTCCCACAAAGATTAATGAAGACACGATCTGACACGCAAGTCATTCTTCCAAATGGCTTAACATCCCAACCAAGATTAATGAAGCTAGGAGCTGCGCGCAACTTATTCTTTCAAATGGCTTAACATCCCAACAAAGATTGATAAAGACAGGAGCTGCGCACAACTCATTCTTTTAAATGGCTTAACATTCCTACCAAGATCAAGGAAACTAAAAGCAGCATCTTGAGTGTTCATTAATGCCTACAAGAATTTTCTAGAGAAAAGAATACACCTCATCGCAGATCGAGTGGAGTATCTGAAGGATCCAAATGATATTCGAAAAACACACCTCATCGCAGATCAAGTGGAGTATCTTAAGGATCCAGACGAGATCCGATAAATACACCTCATCGTAGATTGAGCAAAGTATTTCAGCCACCTAGGCAAAATAATCAGCAATGACTTGGATTTTAGCTTGTTTGACTAAGTTCATTGTCATCAAGACTCGAAAGTTACCTTGTTTGGTTCGAGGTAACATAATTTCAACATTCCAATAACCAGGTTCGTGATGTCTTCAAATCAGACGGAGTGAACAATCAATCAACTAAATTTTGAGGTCCAAAGTATTCCGAAAATTCGTCCCAGTCAACCGCGAACTTTTAAAAACTTTAGAGGGGGTTCTGTAGGTCCAAAGTATTCCGAAAATTCGTCCCAGTCAACCGCGAACTTTTAAAAACTTTAGAGGGGGTTCTGTAGGCTGTCTAAAAATCACAAATTCGTCCCAGTCAACCGCGAACTTTTAAAAACTTTAGAGGGGGTTCTGTAGGCTGTCTAAAAATCACAATAGATAGTTGATCCCCATCAAGCTTCAACAATGAAAGTTACAATCAGATGACTTTCATGTTAACAAACGAAAGCTACAAATGGAGGACTTTTCACATAGATCGAGAAGAGTTACAATTCAACGATACTTCCGATAACTGATAAAAACTCTATTCAGTAGCCTTCACAACCAATTGTGAGAGTTACAATCTGACGACTTTCATACCCTATAACAGCTAAAGCAAAGATCAATGAGCATTAGTCTTCGCGTTGCTGTAATAGACGAAGTTACAAGTCAACAACCTCTCCCAAACGCAGAGTCTACCTCTGCGCAACTCAAAACGCACACAGCCTGTGCGTTCTTCAGCAGTCACCCAACTCTGCGTCTCAAATCCAAGACGCAGAGTTAAGAACCAGCGTGCTAACGGCCTGTACGTTTCAATCATCCGAAGATACCCAACTCTGCATCCTAAGTCTGAGGCGCAGAGTTAAGACCCAAAAACGCAAATAGCCCTTGCGTTTTCAATTCCCAGCAAGCACCAACTCTGCGTCTCAAGTCTAAGATGCAGAGTTAAGGTCCAGAACGCCAATTTAGGTGTTTGACTTATTCAAACTCAAGCTGAACGGCCTCAAAACCATTTATCCCATATTTTGAGGGATTTTCGTCCACTTAGGAGCGGATTTAGGGGTTGGTTACACCCCTTATCCCCCTATAAATAACCGCACTACTCAACTGAGTAAGGGGTTGGAGATTCAGAAATCAAGAAGACCGCATAAAGTTGGATTCTTGGGCGGAGAGGGTGAGTTTTCTGAAGATCAAGGAACTGCTCGGCAGTTAGTAAATCAAATCTTAGAGAATTCTTCACCAACAACAAATCCACTTGGCATCTTAACCGATTATTCGGTTTTTCAACAACTCTTTTCAGAGTTTTCAACTCATTCCGAGTTCTTAAACTCGTTAGGAGTTCCAAATCAAACTTGTCATACAAGTTAATCGTTCCCGTGAGATAAGACGGTCTGATCGTTAACGGAGAGCAAATTTGATACAAGCATTCGAAGGAGGCACTCCATCGCTACCTTGAAGAACCCAGTTTTAAACAAAGGGGAGAATTCAAATTTATTCTTCTCTCTTTTGTAATCAGGAAATCTAATTGTAACTGAGATTAAAGGAATACAAATTAATTTTCCTTCATTTCTTTTACTACAAATTTTCCAACAAACAAGGAGTATGATACCTTCGTGCTCACTTTGTTGAACGGAAGATCTTCTATCAGCTATAGTGAAGTGACTAACGTATTGACCAATTACGACTTGAGGAGGAAGGACAAGGAGACTTCCCGTGCTAGTACTTCAGGAGAGGCCTTGTCGACAAGAGGTAGAAGCCCATATCCGAAAGGTGGTAATAGAGGAAGGTCAAAGTCAAGAAGCCGCCACCAATTAGCAAAGAACCAATGTGCATTCTGCAAGGAGCAGGGATATTGGAAGAGAGACTGCCTAAAGCTCAAGGAGAAGGAGAATGTCAAGAAAAGGGCCCGAAGGCCAATGAGGTGAACGTTGCGAAAAGCGATGATTCTGATGATTCATGCTTTTCTCTACTGATTACTCCGGAGGTGAACCATGTGGATGCATCAGATTGGATGCTTAATTCCAGTGCTACTTATCATGTGACCCCTAGGCGAGACTGGTTTGCATCTTTTGAGAAAGTCGACGGGGGTGTTGTTGTCATGGGAAATGATCAATCCTGTGGCGTTTGTGGGATAGGTACCGTGCAGATTAGGATGCACGTTGTCATGGGAAATGATCAATCCTGTGGCGTTTGTGGGATAGGTACCGTGCAGATTAGGATGCACGATGAAGTAGTCCGTAAGTTGAAATAGGTGAGATTTGTTCCTCAACTAAAGAAAAATCTTATCTTAGTTGGAGCTTTGGAGGCGAAGGGATTCAAGGTGATTTTCGAAAACGCTGTAGCGAAGGTTACTAAAGGATCATTGGTGGTGATGAAGGGAGTCCGCAATCAGAATTTGTATTATCTGAAGGGAAGCACCGAGATTGGCCAGATTGCTTCGGCTATTTTAGAAGCGAACATGAGCAGACTTTGGCATTATAGGTTGGGGCACACAGGAGAAAAGTCACTGCAGGCTTTGTGAAAGCAGGGACTATTGAAAGGAGCCAAGAGTGGAAAAGTAGAATTCTGTGAGCACTGTGTTCTTGGCAAGAAGACAAAGGTGAAGTTCGGGACTATCATTCATCAGACGAGGGGCATCCTGGACTACGTGCACACAGACATTTATGGTCCCACCAAGACTGCATCACTTGGTGGTCGACATTGGTTCGTCACGTTTGTTGATGACTATTCTAGACGTTGTTGGGTGTACACCATGAAGCATAAGAATGAAGTCCTAGATTTGTTTGTGGAGTGGAAGAAGAGATTGTTGGGTGTACACCATGAAGCATAAGAATGAAGTCCTAGATTTGTTTGTGGAGTGGAAGAAGAGATTAAAACTGCAGACGGGAAGAAAGATCAAGACGTTACGATCCGACAACGGTGGTGAATATACTTCAGACCCTTTTCAGCAGCTATGTCGAGACAAGGGCATAGAGAGACACTTCACGGTTAGTCATACACCGCAGCAGAATGTGCTAGCAGAGAGACTAAATCGGTCTTTACTGGAGAATATCCGATGCTTATTATCGCAGAGTGGTTTAGATAAGATCTTTTGGGCTGAGGCACTTACATATGCGAGCCACCTCATTAATAGGCTGCCTTTATCTGCGATTGAGAGGAAAACCCATATGGAGAAGTGGTCGGGAGAGCTAGCACACGACTATGACCAGCTCAAGGTATTCGGGTGCCCTGCATTTTATCATGTGAGAACTGATAAGTTGGAACCTCGAGCTAGGAAGGCCATATTTGTAGGATTTAAACGTGGTGTCAAGGGATACAAGCTTTGGGATCCAGTTGATAAGAAGATTGTGCTGAGTAGGGACGTCACGTTTGATGAGGCTTCTATCTTGAAGCTTCCCAGCTCTCAACAGGTGGAGAGCGACCCGACGGGGGAGATATCACAGGTGGTGAAGATCGATGCAGCTCCACATTGTCCAGATGGTACAGTATCCATTAGAGTACCGACTGAGGTGACGCCAGGCGAGCACGACGGTGACACGAAGGATACGGGTACTAATATGCAGGATCAGGGACCGACAGCTCAGGTTCATGATTCGATTGTGGTTTGGAGACAGAGGAGAAACATACAGATGCCAGCACGATATGCCGACACAGTTACGTATGCACTTTCAGTGGAGAGTATCGATGAGTTGGTGCCTACTACATTTAAAGAGGCCGAGCAGAGTTCGGAGGCTGATTCGTGGTAGGTGGTTATGCAGGAGGAGATGGAATCTCTTCATAAGAACGATACATGGGAGCTTGTTGAGCTTCCAAAAGGGCGGAAGGCTATTGGTTGCAAATGGGTATACACGAAGAAGGAAGGTATTGAGGGCACTCCATTGAGGTTTAAACCTAGGTTGGTTGCGAAGGGCTATACACAGGAGGAAGGTATTGACTATAATGAGGTTTTCTCTCCGGTGGTGAAGCACTCATCGATTCGGATTTTGCTAGCTTTGGTGACACAGTATGGTTTGGAGTTAGATCAGTTGGATGTGAAGACGGTATTTCTTCATGGTGATCTTGATGAAGAAATATATATGACTCAGCCATTGGGATTCTGAGCTACAGAGAAAGATAAGTTGGTTTATAGGTTGAAAAAATCGCTATACGGTTTGAAGCAATCTCCTCGACAGTGGTATAGACGATTTTATGGTTTTATGCTTGGTCATTCGTACACTCGGAGCCAGTTTGATCCTTACGTGTATTTTCTCAAGTTGAGAGGAGGTGCGTACATCTATTTGTTACTTTATGTTGATGACATGTTGGTTGCCTCAACTTCTAGGTCGGCTATAGATGAGTTGAAAGTTCAACTTTCAAATGAGTTTGAGATGAAGGACTTGGGTGAGGCCAAACGCATTTTGGGAATGGAGATCGGTAGAGACAAGAAGAAGGACAGAATTTGTTTGACACAGGTGGCTTATTTGAAGAAGGTACTACAGCGATTTCATGTTAGCATGATACGAAGCCAGTTAGTGTACAATTGGGAGCCCATTTGAAGCTTTCAGCTGGTCTTTCACCGAAGTCAGTTGAAGATCGAGAGTTGATGTCGAAGACTCCATATGCGAGTGCGGTTGGGAGCTTGATGTATGTGATGGTATGTATGAGGTCGGATTTGTCACAGGCGGTGAGCATGGTTTTGAGATACATGCACGATCCAGGAGTGGGTCATTAGGACGCCGTGAAATGGATTTTGAGGTACATTCGAGGTACACTCAATATTGGTTTAGTTTATAAGCGGGACACTACAGGTGGGCAGTTATGCATTGGTTATGTTTATTCGGATTATGTCGGGGATTTGGATAAGCGTCGGTCTACTACGGGATATGTGTTTACTTTGACCCATGCGCCGGTGTGTTGGAGATGCACCTTACAGTCTACGGTAGCTTTGTCTACGATGGAGGCAGAGTATATGGCGGTTACGGAGACTGTGAAGGAGGCTATTTGGCTTCGAGGACTTTTGGAGGAACTTGGTATATCACAGCGATCCGTCACTATTCATTGTGATAGCATGAGTACTATCTATTTGGCGAAGAATCAGGTTTTTTATGCGAGGACGAAGCACATTGACGTTCGTTATCACTTCGTTCGGGATGTTCTTGAAGATGGCGATGTGGATATTGTGAAAGTCCACACGAAGAATAATCCGGCGGATATGCTCACTAAAATGGTTCCGAGTAACAAGTTTGATCATTGTTGAAACTTGTTGCATATTCGTGATTGTTGAGGCCGTTGACGGCTATTTGGATGAACTACGGGCGGCTTGATCCTTTGGGAGAGGGGGTACGTAGGTAACCACATTGGTGCAGCCGAGTTTGGAGAGACGACGCATTGGTGCTCATATTGGTGTCGGCTCAGTGTTGGGAACACTTCGTCGAAGTGGAGAATTGTGAAAACGGTGAAGGAATTGTGAAAAACGTGAAGAAAAACCCAAAACAGACTCCACCACACCCTGGTGTGGTGTCTGCCATGGGTGTGACAAAATCTATCATGTCTGCCATGGGTATGGTGTCTTCCACACCCTGGTGTGGCAGAATCTGTCCTGTTTACCATGGGTGTGGTGTGTGCCACACCAGGGTGTGGCAGACTCGCTTTTAGAATCCTAATCTATTTGGGATTGTGTTTTGTTATAAATAGAATCACGTTTTTTAGGGTTTCTTAAGGAGAGAAAAGGAGAGAATTAGCATTGTTTTGAGCACTTTGAGAGGAAGATATTGTGAGGGAGTTAAGAGCTTTGGTTAGGGTTATATTTGAGTGATTTTGTGGGTTGTAACCCGTTGTATTTCTCCTCCATATAGTGAAATCTCCCCATCCTCTCCCCATGGACATAGGCAATTGTCGAACCACATAAATTCTTGTGTTTGTGTGTGATTTTGGTCGTTATTTTGTGAATTGCACTCGTGTTTGGTTTTGGTTTTCATATCTCATCGCTCACCGACTCGTTTGGTTGTCGAGCAAGCTTCCGCACGGCGCGCAACAAGTACATCATCAGTTGACGCGCCAAAGGCGAGGTTCGAAGGGTCATCACTGTAATAAACCCTAGCCCTAATTTTAGCATTTCCCTCAATTTGAACCCTAAACTGATGGAATCACAGAGCAGAGAAGCGAGAATTAACCATGCCCAAGTTGGTAATTTCTATTGCTTTTCCCCTTTTGTTCAAAATTCTGCGTGCAATTCAATCAATTTTGACCTAGGGTAATTGCAATTTCCCATTTTTGCAAGACCTTTTTTGTTGAACTTTTGTATAGGTTGCTGTTAAACTTTGTATTTATTGTCGAAAGAAATTCCCCTAATTTCCTAAGAAAAATCCCAAATTTAAGCTCTTTCTTTCTTTGATTACGAAATTGATGGAGCAGAGACGCCAGAATCACAATCCCAAAAGCTCTAATTTTTATTTATTTTCCCCCTTTTCAAGATTTTTCCTGTAACTCGATCAATTTTGAGCTCGGGTAGTTGGAATTTCCCTGTGTCACCAAGAGTTGTTTTTTTGAAGGCTACATAGCACTTTAAATAAGGACAGGTTTCATTTGATGACCAAATACAGAAATTTTAACTAGTACACGCGTAATGTACTCTTACTTCTTTATTCAACAATCGCATAATGGTGTTGTTCTATGAGGAAGAGATGGCTTCCTTACTCAAATAATACAATGGTGGGATGCTCTGCTCATTCCTGAAAAAGTTCATAGGATCGACCCTCCCCTTCACAATAGCTAGCTTCTCAAAATTACCCTTGAAATACCTCTCCCCCCACTGCCGAGCTTCAAAATAGCTCGGCATCAGCCCTTCGGTCCTCCCCAAATCGATATCTTTGTAGTTGTAGTATGCTGTCCGCGGATTGCTTGAAACATATGGAGTCATAAAATCATACACTTTCCTCATTGAATCCAAATGTCTCTCGCTCACCTGTTCCTCTGCCCCGGGCCAGGGCGTGTAATACTCAATGATGTATAAGTTTCCTTTCCTGTGAGGGAACGCAATTGTCGATTCTGGGATCATGTCCATTATTCCTCCGAACGGTGACATTATCAGCAATATAATGATGTTGTCCTCTTTGAGGTTTCTAAGAGCCCTCAATATCTCTCCCCATTGTTTCTCAGTGATCGGGTTTGTCACAAAGTCCGATTTTACCTTGCATGAACTGATGTACACTGGTGTCCTGTTCAGTAATGCTTCGATCCCTTCACCTGACATACCGTTCAAGAAGAGGGCAGATTCTAACCAGTTCATCTCTGTGAAGTCCTCAGCCTGAAGGCCAAGCTCAGGGAAGCTCGTGTCTATTGCAGAGACGAACTGGCTTTTGTTTCCAAGGAAGAGGGAGACGAACTGAACTTGAATGTTCACATTCCATATGGACTCTCTGTCGATTACGAGTTGCACATTGGCTCGGAGAAAGATATTCTCATCCAATTTAGGTGCAATGTCTTGCCACCTGGTCGATCATGTTGACAATTGCTTGTGTCAATTTAGCCTAAACATAATTAACTTCTGGGGGATCAAATTTGAACTTACCTTGTAACAAGATTAGTCGCATTCTGCCTTAAATTCCTGTAAACACTGAATGCAGTAACAACAGGAGGAACTTCAACCAGTTGAAGTTTGTAAGCCAAAACGATACCGAAACTGGCTGCTCCTCCGCCCCTTATGGCCCAAAACAGATCCTCCCCCATCGTCTGCCTGTCCAAAACCACTCCACTGGTGCCCAAAATCTTGGCATCGATAACATTATCAGCAGCAGTACCAAATTTTCTCATCATTGCGCTTAATCCACCACCACTTAAGTGCCCACCGACCCCAACAGTTGGACATAGTCCTGCAGGAAAACCTAGAGTACCATTACTCTTGGTGAACACGTTATAGTAGACCTCGCCAAGAGTTGCTCCAGCTTGAACCCAAGCTGTTCGAGTCTTGGCGTCGACATCGATGCTTCTGTAGTGTGCAAGATCAACGACCACCAACGGCCGTTTTTTGTCGTCGGATACATATGACATGCCCTCATAGTCATGACCACCGCTCCTTGCGCGTAGCTGTAGGCCATTGTCGTCGGATACATATGACATGCCCTCATAGTCATGACCACCGCTCCTTGCGCGTAGCTGTAGGCCACACATGTACGCACATCTGATTGTTATGTTCATAGTCATGACCACCGCTCCTTGCGCGTAGCTGTAGGCCACACATGTACGCACATCTGATTGTTATGTTCACGTCGGATGTAGACTCTGCTGTGACAATTATTGAGGGCTTTTGATTGGTTTTGGAGACTAAGAAGCGCAAGTTTTGAGCAGAGGATTGGAGTAGGGATTCGTAGGAGGTGGAGTTTGAAGTGTAGATGAGGTCTGGAGAGATGCGTTGTAGAAAGCAATCGATGAAGGATCTGAAGGGAGCAGGGTAAGAGGATTGCGCAAAAGATGAAGATGATAAGAAGAGAAAGGAGAGGATGGTGAGGATTGTCGAGGTTGATATCGCCATTTTGCTTGATAAGGGGTTTGTTTGATTGTGTTATGGAGATTTGTACCGTGGGTTTATATAGAGATGATGAGAGTTCAACAGTTTAACTTAATTCATACAAGTCACACGGCTCTAGTTACTTGCTTACCCTTCCATCCCACATCAGTTCAACAACTATCATAAATTTAATATTCACTGTCACTCTTGTTCTTGTCACAACAGTTCAAACTTTTGTTCTTGCCAGATAAACCCCAGCAGCAGGTCATCTGCCTGGTACGAAATTGACTTTGGATTGTCTTCTGAAAGAAGAACAGCCAAATGCAGAGGCAGGTTACTTATACTTGCCAGTACATTTTCTTGTCACAGCAACTCAACGACTGATTAATAAGTTAATATTCTCTCTTGTATTCTGAAAGAAGACAGCAGCACCAGCGAAATGCAGAGGCAGGTTACTTATACTTGCCAGCCAGAGATATCGATAATTTTCTTGGTATATTTTGCTTCCTATGGTTAAGTTGTCACGGTACCTTGAATTTACTATATATCACAAAGGATTTTTTTTGTAAGGTTACGGGTTGTTTAAGTTGTCACGGTAACTTGCATTTCTTCAAAAGTAGCTAAACGAGATGTACTAGTTAATGTTAATTAGTTCTGTAAAGCACATGTTCAGCAACAACAACAAAAAATTAGAAATTGTCAAGTTGTTATCACTTCTACTAATTAGATTGCGGTATTAAGGCAGGACACTCCAACTAGCGCACTGAGGCATTTAGGCCTAAATCTCGTAAGATAATTGTAGGAAAAGAATTTCATAAGTTGAAGATTATTAGGTAAAGCTTGGGCCATGGAGTTGAATAGGCGTGAAACAAGGCGAAGAAATCTCAGCAGGGTTTGGTGCGATATTGGATCCTCTTAGTCTTGAAAGAAAGGGATACCTACACTAATGCAAACACATTGGATCAATCTCATGGTAAAAGTCTTTGGTTAAGTAAGTCAGATGTTAGCGGGCTAGTTTCTTTTTTCTTTTTTCCTTTTTTTTCTTTCAAGGGATAGTGTTGCGATTGTTAGATCTAAAACTGAGATCTAATCCATAAAACCATGATTAATTCAAAGAGAAGAAACAACAACAATGAGAGCGGAAGCTTATACCTGAATCCGTAACTTAAATCTGAGTTAGGGTTTTGATGATCTTCTAATCTTAGGGTTTCTCCCTTATGACTCTATTTAGATGGGGATAAGAGAATGAGAGTGGCTCACCCTAGATTAGGGATCATAACCCCATATATATAGGCGTTGTACATTTGTAATTTGACCCCTCATCAAATTACAATTACAACCTGGTATCTGCAAATATAACTTCATGATTAATTTAAATACCCATTAACCCAAATTGATTGATCACTTTAAGTGGGTTATCCTTAAAGATAGCAATACACATTGATTAATCATATGTGCCCACAAATAGATTTAATTAGATTTAAATCCAATAATCTCCCACTTTGGCACCATATGATTTCTTAAATTGTGTATACCCTTATGAGCTCAAAATTGCTATCACTGAAAAGGTATTTCCGAACAATCTCGTTCATTGACTATATCAATATAGGATCAAAGCGGCCTTCGTCACATTTATCATAACTCGACCCATCAATTGTCACATATACCAATACAATCAAACGACATAGATCAATCATGAATGTGCAGCATGAAAATTACATGTGATCAGTACATGTCTATTTTTAACTGGTCCTACCTTAGACTTTAGTGAGGTCAACCTCAGTATTATGGAACAGAGTGTATGAACTGAAAAACTTTATTCTGATCAGACAATATAACCTAATATAAAACACCACAATCACAAACTCCTACTAAATCATGGTATCCTCAAATAATACCACACCCATATGAGCAGTGTGCTCATGAAAGACCTTAGGTGGCAATCCTTTAGTAAGAGGATCAGCTATCATGGAATTTGTCCCAATGTGCTCTATGGATATCTGTCTACTATGTACCCTTTCTTTCACAACCAGGAACTTAATGTCAATATGTTTTGACTTAGTTGAGCTCCTGTTGTTATTGGAATATATTACTGTAGATTTATAATCACAATATAACATTAGTGGTCTTTCCACATTTTCCAGAATGCACAGTCCCGTGATAAAATTTTGCAGCCATATTTCCTGATTAGATGCCTCATAGCACGCTATAAATTCTGCTGCCATAGTGGAGGAAGCTACAAGTGTCTGTTTGACACTTTTCCATGATATAGCTCCTCCTGCTAACATATAAATGCAGCCTGATGTAGACTTTCTGTTATCTTGGCATCCAGCAAAATCAGAATCAGAGTACCCAATGACCCCCAACTGTTCTGATTTTCTGTATGTGAGCATATAATCTTTTATTTTCTGAAGATACCTCATAACCCTTTTGACTGCTATCCAATGATCCATACCAGGGTTGCTTAAGTATCTGCCTAACATCCCAACAATGTACGTAATATCCGGACGCGTACACACCTGAGCATACATTAGACTTCCTACAGCCGAAGCATAAGGAATCTTCTGTATTTTCTGAATTTTAAGGTTACATTTAGGGCACTGATTGAGACTGAACTTGTCTCCTTTAGCAACAGGGATGTCTCCTGGTCTGCAGTCTTGCATGCCAAACCTTTTAAGTACTTTATCGATATAGCTCTTTTGTGATAATCCAAGTATACCTCGAGAACGATCTCGATGTATCTGGATTCCTAATATAAAAGAGGCGTCTCCAAGATCTTTCATCTCAAAATTCTTTGATAGAAATCTCTTGGTTTCGTGGAACATGCCTATATCATTAGTGGCAAGCAATATGTCATCAACATACAGAACCAGAAAAATAAACTTACTCCCACTGAACTTATGATATACAGTCATCAACAATGTTCATCTTAAAATCGAACGAGATAATTATTTGTTGAAACTTATAATACCATTGACGAGGGCTTGCTTGAGTCCATAGATGGATTTTCTTAATTTGCAAACCATATTCTTCGGGTCTCCTGACACAAAGTTTTCTGGTTGTACCATATAAATCATCTTATCAATATCGCCATTGAGAAATGCAGTCTTAACATCCATCTGATGTAACTCAAGATCAAAATGAGCAACAAGTGCCATGATTGTTCTAAAAGAGTCTTTCGATAAAACCGAAGAGAAAGTCTCTGTATAATCAATGCATTCCTTTTGAGTAAAGCCTTTAGCTACAAGACGTGCCTTATACATCTCCACATTATCGTTTGCATCCCGCTTGGTTTTAAAAATTTATTTACAACCAATTGGTTTTGCACCTTCTGGTAATGGGACAAGTTCCCAAACCTTATTGTCTTGCATAGACTTGTACTCTTCATTCATGGCATCAATCCACTGTTAAGAATTAGAACTTTTCATGGCCTGAAGGAAGTTGATTGGATCATCTTCCAACATTCTATTACTTTCCTCATGTTCTTGGAGAAATACAATATAGTCGTCCGGAATAGCATTTCTCCTTTCTCTCGTGGATCTCCTTAATAGCACTGGTTCTTGAGGTTGTTGAGTTTCTCCTTTCTCTCGTGGATCTCCTTAATAGCACTGGTTCTTGAGGTTGTTGAGTTTGTTCTTCTGGAACAAGGAGTTGTTCAACATTGTCATCTTGATGTTCCAGATTTACTTCTTGAGCAACAACATGTATAGGAACCTGAATATTGTCAGAAGTAAGTGTATGGATTGGATCTGAAGCCAATTCCTCCTCAAAAGTAATGTCTCTAACCTTATTTTTCCCCCCAAACTCAACATCCTCAAAGAATGTTGATGTCCCCATCTCAAAGATATTCCTGAGTGTGGGATCATAAAACTTATAGTCCCTAGAGCATTCAGAATACCCAATAAAGTAGCTGCTAACTGTTTTAGAGTCTAATTTCTTTTCATTTGGCCTATAAGGCCTTACCTCAGCTGGACATCCCAAATATGTAAGTGTTTTAAACTGGGCTTTCGACCAGTCCAAAGCTTATAAGATGTTTTAGCAACTTCTTTACTTGGTATTCTGTTCAGAATGTAAGTTGTTGTCTTTAGTGCTTCTCCCCAGAGTGACTCTGGTAAAAAAGAATGAGCAATCATACTTCTTATCATATCCTTAAGAGTCCTGCTTTGTCTTTCAGCTACACCATTCATGCTAGGTGAACCCGTCATAGTGTACTATAGGACTATACCCCATTCCTCTAGGTATCTAGCAAATGGTCCTGGACGTTATTCACCTGAACCATCATATCTGCCGTAGTACTTCTAGCAAATGGTCCTGGACGTTATTCACCTGAACCATCATATCTGCCGTAGTACTCACCACCACGATCAGATCTAACGGTTTTAATTCTTCATCATATCTGCCGTAGTACTCACCACCACGATCAGATCTAACGGTTTTAATTCTTTTGTTGAGTTGATTTTCAACTTCAGCTTTATAGGCTTTGAACATGTCCAGAGACTCAGATTTTTTATGATTGAGATATAGATACCCATAACGTGAGGAATCGTCTATGAATGATATAAAATATTGTTGATCATTCCAAGATGCCGTAGGGAATGGCCCATAAATATCCGTATGTATCAATTCTAAGACTTCCGAAGATCTTTTGGCACCTAATCTCTTAACTTTGGTCTGTTTTCCCTTGACACATTCAACACATACGTTGAAATCTGAAAAATCAAGGGAATCCAAAATGTCATCAGACATAAGATGCTCAACTCTACCTTTTGAGATATGACCCAAGCGCTTATGCCATAATATCGCCGAATTTTTCTTATTTAATTTATGCTTAGTACCACGTGATTCCACATGTAAGGATTCATTATAAGAAGCAATTGTATCAAGCAAATATAGGTTGTCATAAGTACTCAAGTAACCGATTCCCACAATATTTGAGTTAAAAGATAAATTGAATTGATTGTTTCCGAATGAACAATGATAACCTGATTTGTCCAATACAGAGACAGAAACCAAATTCTGTCTAAAAGACGGTACTATAAAAGTATCTTTTAAATTCAAATATAAACAAGTTCCTAATAGCAACCTAAAATGTCCAATTGCTTCCACATCTACCGATTGATCGTCGCCCACAAAGATGTGTCTTTCAACATCACTTGGCTTTCGGTAGCTCAGACAACCCTGTATAGAAATACTTATGTGAGTAGTAGCACCAGAGTCTAACCACCAAGTATTTCTAGGTACTGAAGCTAAATTAACCTCAGAACAGATCAAAGTAAGGAACGTACCCTTATTAGCACGTCAGGCATGATATTTGGTACAATCCTTCTTTACGTATCCAGGCTTGTTATAGAAGAAACAACCCTGATTATCCTTATGTTGTTTCTTCTGAACTGGACCCTTAGCAGCTTCATTATCATTCTTTCTTTTCATGCTCTTATCCTTAGAGGCATAAGCCAAATGAGCACTTTCTGTCTTATCTTGCTTCAACATGTCTTCTTCTTACACACAGTATGAAATGAGCTCATTTAGAATCTATTTTTCCTTTTGGCAGTTATAACTGACCTTGAACTGACTGAACTGTACAGGAAGAGACAACAAAATCAGATGTACCAATAACTCATCACTAAGATCGAGTTTAAGCGCCTTAAGTTTCGAAGCAATATGAGACATTTACATAATGTACTCCCTGATATGTCCTTTGCCCTTATACTTCATTAAAATCAAGGGAGTTAAAAGCGTGCATGTTTCTACCTTAACGTTTTTCACAAAATGCTTCTTAATTTCGGCAAGGAAATCTTTGGTCTTAGTAATCCCTTTGGATTCTATGCCCCTGAAGGCTTCCGGAACGCCGCGCTTAATGATCATAAGGCTCATGCGATTTGAACGCTCCTATTTCTCATACTCCTTCTTTGCATCAGGAGTGCTATCCATATTCAGAGGTTGGGATTGTTCAGTTCTTAATGCAAGGTCCAGATCCATGCAGCCAAGAACAATTAATATGTTCTCTTTCCAAACCTTGAAATTAGTCCCATTAAGCATGAGAATTGAGTTGATATTAGCAGAAATTGTTACAGCAGATGCATTAGCTGAAATAAACAAAAGATACTCACATTATTAGCCGTAATTAGTAATCAGAGAAAAACTTATGTCAACTTAAGTAGACGTTCACTAAGTTTCTTAGTCATTGATGATTACTTGATTGAGCTACATTATGGATGATCTGCTCCGTTAAACTTGATCTACATATTCTAAAACCCCAACACACCAAATTTTGGGTGAACCCATCGTGGTTTGACCCTCCATCAAGCCATGTAAAAAGTTCTATTCATTCGAAACCGTTAAAATTGATACGAGTGGATGAAGGGTCAAACCAAAAAAGTTCTATTCATTCGAAACCGTTAAAATTGATACGAGTGGATGAAGGGTCAAACCACGACGGGTTTATCCCAAATTTGGTGTGTTGCGGTTTTAGAATATGTAGATCAAGTTCAACGGAGCGGATCATCCACAATGTAGCTCAATCAAGTGATCATCAATGACTAAGAAACTTAGTAGACGTCCACTTAAGTTGACATAAGTTTTTCTCTTAGTAATCAATAAAATTCAAATAATAACAAATCCCATCTCAAGATATTTGACACAACATTAATATCAAGTCTTTGGACAGTAATATTAACTTGCAAGTGATACCTTGTTGCAATGATCAAGCATTGACAATAACTCATGTCAAATAATGGAACTATCTTTGGATCGATTCATTATTCACATGTAAACCTTATAATTGTCACATTTTTATCATCACAGATGTGTATGTAGTCTAAATAAATATTAACCTTCCTTTGGGCCAGTTAAATATTTGCACGAAAGCATGCACACAAACATCTCACATTCCTTATGAACAATCTACACAAGAGAGGTTACTTTGGTAACTTCTTGTTTCAATTAATCATTTGAAATGAGAAACAAATATAATACCTTAGTGTCATATTATTTGAATTAAATAATTGATTAACTACCAATTTTAATTCAAATTAAATAATTTAATTCAAATTAACAAAAAAAATTCTAAAAAACTTAATTAGGGCCTCGTAGCTTAATTAATCAAATTAAGCATACCAAAAATGGGCCCAAAGACAAATAGAGTTAAGTGGGCTGTGCCCTAACTCAAATTGCCTGCAACCTTCTTCTTACACCCGACAGAAAAGAAGAACAATAGAACGAACGCGAGGTTCGTTTGAGAAGGAACGCGGGGTTCGTTTGAAGTGAGCACGAGACTTGCCTGAGGATGAACACGGGTTTCGACTTGAGAACGAACACGAGGTTCGTTTGGATTGAGCACAAGGCTCGCCTGAGAATGAACGCAAGGTTCGACTTGAGAACGAACGCGGGGTTCGACTTGAAAACGAACGCGGGGTTCGACTTTAGAACGAACATGGGGTTCGACCTGAGAACGAACGCGGGGTTCGACTTGAGAACGAATGTGGGGTTCGACTTGAGAATGAACGCAGGTTCGTTTGGATCAAGCACGAGGCTCGCCTGAGAATTGAGGTAACTCCCTCCTTTTGCCCTAATTTTCCGTTACGTTTTTACGCACGAACCCCTTGATGTTTTATTCTGAAACCGCCGCCGCTATTGCTCTCGCACCCAAATGTTGAAACCCTAGGGTTTCCTGACGTCGCCATCGCCGTCGGAGTCTAGAGCGAGGCCGCCAGCAACACTTCGCTGACGAAGAGCACGGGGACCGACGACCAAACAAAAAATAGATCCAAAAGTTCCTCGATTTTATTTTAAAACCAGATCCAGATCCCAAAAAAATCAAAGAAAAAATCCAACAAAATTTTAAACTTTACTGCTCACAAAATTTTACTTTTCATCCGTGAATAGTTCTGAGAAAAAAACAGAGATTTAAGATCAAAAAACCCAATTTTAAAACTTAAACCCCTAAGAATTAATCACGGATAGCTCTGATACCATTTGTTAGATCTAAAACTAAGATCTAATCCATAAAACCATGATTAATTCAAAGAGAAGAAACAACAACAATGAGAGCGGAAACTTATACCTGAATCCATAACTTAAATCTGAGTTAGGGTTTTGATGATCTTCTAATCTTAGGGTTTCTCCCTTATGACTCTCTTTAGATGGGGATAAGAGAATGAGAGTGGCTCACCCTAGATTAGGTACCATAATCCCATATATATAGGTATTGTACATTTGTAATTTGCCCCCTCATCAAATTATAATTACAACCTGGTATCTGCACATATAACTCCATGATTAATTTAAATACCCAATAACCCAAATTGATTGATCACTTTAAGTGGGTTATCCTTAAAGATAGCAATACACATTGATTAATCATATTGATCACTTTAAGTGGGTTATCCTTAAAGATAGCAATACACATTGATTAATCATATGTGCCCACAAATAGATTTAATTAGTTATCCTTAAAGATAGCAATACACATTGATTAATCATATGTGCCCACAAATAGATTTAATTAGATTTAATTCCAACAACGATTAGTCTGGACACGGAAATGATCAGCCTTGGCTAAATAAATAGCACTTATATACCCTATTGTTTCATCTACTTTTCCCTTGTATAGCCTAACTTATCCTAAAGTTTTCTAGACCTGCACTTGTATACATACCCTCTCTTTTTTTGGCGACACTTAAATACACTAAAGTTTTTACAATTAGCACTTAAATCATTTTCTTCCTTTAAGAGAGGGAGTATAAGAAAAACTTTTCCTACCCTAAAATGCCCTTCATCTATCATAAATTTTTAACAGAATTATCTTTTTTTATACGTTACTCCAAAATCAGAGATCAAGAGCTATAAATAAACCTGCGTTCATTTCCTTCTTCATTCCATCGGAAATCAAATGCGCTCTCTCTCTGTGACCGCAACGCTTTCTCTCTCCTCAGCTCCATCATCCGAACCGCCAAAGCCCTAGCGCGTACGATCTCGCCCCGATCTCCCCATCGCAGCTCGAAACACCAGAGAAAACCCTAGGCGTCGTTCAACCTCCCAACCTGTCGATTCTCAAGTAAGTCTCGATTCATTGTAAAAAAACTTACTTCTTTTGGCATAATTCGTCTTGTCTTAGGGTTTCTTATGTGAAATCAAGTCGTATTGAGTAGGTTAGTTCGGGATCTCTGTTTGTAGCTCTAAGCTTGAGATTATCCAATTGACGGCAATTTTTCGGCCTTTAAAGTTATGTGTGATGATTTGATTATGATGATAGCCTGAAACTAGAAATAGTATCTTTTCTGAGACCAAAATCAGAGGATAGAGGGCATAGCATCTAGAAATTTATTATACGGGTTTCTATTTGCCTAAAAAAAAGAAAAAGAAAAAAAGGAGAAAGTTATAGTATTTTTTTAAAGAATAGTTTCCTGATTGATTTTGAGAAGCTAAATATCGTTGAAGAGAATGAAGTCCAAATGTAACTCAAACTGAAATCAGATACAAATATGTCAGTGTTGGTTGGGTGGCACTCTTAACATTCTAGCCATATGCCTTTTCCAAGTAAAAGAAGTAACTTGATGAAAATTCAGGTGAGCTATTAATTGAGCTGTAAGATTTAAAAAAACACTTATCAGAAAACTACAACTTGTGGATGCGAAAAAGCCTCCTGATCAGCTAAATTTTTAGGTCAAAATTTTAGGTGATTAAAAGCATGGTTGATGTGCTGGAAAACAATTTGTATCAGTACCGAGCCTGGTCTATACATTTATATTAAAACCTTATGTGTGCTGGAAAAGCATAGAAATTAGGGTTGCAGGTGTATAAGACCATTATTATCATAACGTATAGACCTGTATATAATTACTTATGAAGATTTACATTAGCTATGATATTTTCCTACAATGTCTGTTTCTACATTCTAAATCTATTAATCAAGAAAAGTACTGAAAAATAACATTAGCTATGATGGATTGTCATGAATTATTTACAGGATTAAGGATTTGTAGGTTGCTGATTCTCCCATCTATCAAAATAAATATTAATATTTTATATAAATTTATAATTTATACAACTTCATCATATATTATGGGCATTAAAAAATTTGAATTGAAACAGAAAAGCAGTCATTTTTTGTTTTTTACTATGCATGCTTTTATTTAGTTTAAATTTTATTTTTTAGACTGAAGCACATTAAAAAGCTTAGTGTGATATTTGGATATGTAAATTTCTTAGATTTCAGATAAATTTAGGTATGATACTTGTATATGTGTATGTTCTTAGATTTTAAATAAAATTAGGTATGATATTTGGATATGTGAATGACTTGAATTCTGGGATTTTTGCATCGATCACCACTACGTATCAATTTTTAATTAATATATTCTTGAATTGGTTTGGTGATTCCTGATGACCAAGAGTGATTAGATGAAGAAAAAAAGAAAAACCACACAGCCTAATGTCTACCTCCTCTTAGAATGCTTTTGATGCTTGCACTTTGTATGGTTGAGTGCTTCTGTAGTTTGTTACCACCCAATACCCTATTCCGGTATAGCTTTCTATGTTCATGAATGCTGCACCATGCACTTTGCACCTTAGAATAGTTAATATGCTTGCACTTTCTATGATTTGAGTACTTTTTTAGCTCATCCAATTACTGCACTTTTTTAGTAAAACTTTCCATGTGCATGCACCGATTTCATCCACTTTGTTATTTTAAGAAATAAGACCTGAATCATTTTTGGTAGTATATAGCAGGGAAAGGAGGCGAACAAAGAAACTAGGTTGTCACAAACATTGTCATAACTAAACATCATATACATACCTGAATAATCTTTCAGAATTAATATGATCAACAATACGACTATACAAGTATGCACATCATATTTTACAAATTAAAAAAGATTTACCATAAAATCCTTTCTGCACAACTAAATCAATACAGACAAAATCGGATATAAAAGATAATTATTTTAATTACACATGTATCTTCAAACATAAAGGGATCACAAGTTGGCTGCTCCCCTTGTAAATCCAGTTACCATTATTCTACACAAGGTTCCTGATTAAAAAAAATGAAAACCAAACAAATTCAAAATCTTTACCTTTGCTACGCGGGATTAGCTAATAATAAATACTAAAATGGACAAATATCCGGATGTTTTCCCAGTGCTGAAGTCATCAGCTGCTGTCCTAGGCAAATGCTTGATGAGGTTCATACCCAAATGAAACAAAATCAAAGAACTCCAAAATATGTCTTGGTGGTGATGACCTGACATAGAATTGGATTCCTGTGCTCTCTGAAGATAGACCTTTAATGTGTTGTTATCCATCGCACATAGACAATGGGGAAACACCTATCGACACAGTAACAAAATCCTTATCAATTACAACAGTAGCATCGTGCCACCAAAAAACAACAGAGGATGGTCAAATAAACACTCAGGGTCCCCTACTAAAAACTCGATGTGCATGAACTAGAGTTTAATGTATTTACAACAACTCTGTAATTGGGCTTTTGTGGAAATGTAATCTTGGAACAATGAGGTGGAATCATAATTGCTTTAGAATACCTCTAATTTTTGAATTTGCTCTTGGCATTGACTAATGAAATGCTTCAACTGTGGCACTTCTTTTAGCTTCTCCTCTTGCTCTAGATTGCGCCCACACTAAATTTGAATGCCTTTTTATAAAATGTTGTTGTCCTTCAATACGCACTGAAGATGCTCTTTAAGCAAACCAATCTCCTGCTATATTAAGGATACAAAACTTTGAAAAATAACTCCTGTTAATAAATTAGAAAAAGGTACTCCTCAACTTAATGAAACTATGAGACTATTTACCTCCTTTGACGTCATGGAGTTGTCAATGACATTTTTTTCAAAAGCTTCCAAGAGCATAGTAGCCTTGCCTCTCACATCATCCCAATTTGACACATTATGCATATCCTGTACAAAAAGATCCACCCACGAGGATCCATTTTGAAACGTCCTAGAGTTCCCTAAAATTTCACCTGGAATTTATGGACGCGGAAAAATTTAGAAAAAAAGCTTCATGCATAGTATCCATGGATCAAACTAACTTCATCCCCAGCCCACTCAAAACCAAGATTCATGAAGGCAAGATGGAACTGTGTTCTACCTTCAATGGTATTTTCATTTGAAAGAACTGTCGCATTCAAGCTTCTTGCTTCATCTGCCTTAAGATTGCTGCCAAGGCAAAGGGCATGGAGATTCTGAATGGCATCATCATTTTTGTTATCATGGGTTTCTACAACCAATTCCACAACCTGCAATGATAATTGATAACCCAGTATAGTATTAAGTTTCAGTCTTTCATGTAACATGAAAAGAACAGTTATAAAAGATAATTGTTTTGGGTAAAATCCTTTCTGCACAACTATACATAGAATACTCACTTCGCTCAAATAACATTTCCCCTTTGAAGAATACTCACTCCCTCCTTTTCAAGATAATAGAAACCTATATCAACGATTACACCTGAAGATCAGGTAAAAGCATCAACTATAGAATCACAATAAATTAGGGACCTGCGTAAGTCAATGGTTGATGGATATTATGCACAAACTACATGAAGTATTTTTCCCAGTACTGCAACTTTGAAATTTACTATACTTTAACTGAATAAAGCATCAAATTGTTATGGTACGTCATAAATTAAAATGGTTGATGGTCATTTCTA
>NC_033799.1:940145-961115 GCF_001876935.1 Asparagus officinalis | reverse complement strand
AACCTTCATCTCCATGAAGGGATGAACGATCGATATGGCTCGTGCTAGCTGAGAACGACGCTAGCTAGTGAAGGCAGTGATGACAGCTCCCTAGGATTTTCAGGTATCTGCCAAGAGACGAAGCCGTGATGCTCCAATAACGCGAAAACTCAGCGCGTTATGAGGGCTTCAGACATGAGCTCTGATAAGCCGGCAGCTCGTAAACGCAACTCTCAGGAGTGCGTTTCAGAACATCAATCGCACATCTGCAGGGGTGGGTTTGTCACCAAACTGAAACGCAATTCTCAGCGAGTGCCCGTTTGCTGCTGACCGAACGCAATGATCGGCAAGGACTGCGTTTCACTCTAGCAAAAGACGCCAGAGCGTGTTGGGTGACCGTGAGCGTTAATACAAGGGCTACACCGGCGCCAATGAGACCCCGTGTTCGCTTATTGTTGGCAAACGATGTGATTCGTCGTGTCAATAATTCACTCGGGTATCGACACAGCCGAGGGTCATTTACTTGTGGGTAGCTTAAATTCTCGGGTGGTGGGTTTTACGGCCGGGTAACGCAAACCAGGGCTTCCTTGCGTAAAACCGCGGACAGCGAGGGGCCGGTCGCCGCGTGAAGATGGTGATGAGTCGACGCGACTCGGAGTGGAGGGCGGTTCATCTCTACCTCACGTTCTTGTGAGACGGTGCCAAGGAGACTAAGCTCCAAAGGGTTCGGCTCCTATGCGCAAAGGAAACCTCTCCTTTAAGTCGCGAGATTACGTCGGCAGCCCTCCCGTCTAAAGGAGTGGGCTGCAGTTTATGACGAAACGCAGCCCCTGCAGTGGTGGCGATCGTCGCAATCAAAACGCAGGCCTTCCAAAACTGCGTTGGATTTGGTGTCCGGAATGGCAAACTATCAAAGGAGTGGCGAGTTTAGAACCCAAACGCAACTCTCGCGAGTGCGTTCCGAAGATCCAAACGCAGACTTACAAACTGCGCGTTAACCAACAAAAACGCAAACCGGCAAAGGGTCGTTTCATTCAACAAAACGCAGGACTCTCGGGTCTAGGCGGTTAGTGAGAAGTCAGACAGGACCACGACCCTCGTGTTTTCTTCTTCAGAACACGGATGGAGATTGTCGTGTTCAAGAAAGATCAACCGTGGACTCCGCAAGATCTGTTCACCAGGGACAGTCTATCTTTTAATGGACAGGGGGTCCATCCTTAGACCCTCAGCTCTGTGAGAGGTTCATCCAAGTCTCTGGACATTGCGGGAATTGCTGTCGATGTTCAAGCCGAGGAGAAATGTCGTTTTGCTCAACGGTTAATGACCGTCCCTCTGTCCCACTAGAAGTTTAAGAAGACTTTGGAGTATTATTGGATGTTGTGTTACATAAATTACTGGGAAGATCGCGGTTCAGGGGGCTTCTACGGATCTGAGATTGGTAGAGGGCAGTCATGAACCCTTAGTGCCGACGGGTCAGAGAGCGAGATCATTCTCCAATGCGACGAGAAATCACTAACGAGTTCTTGGGTGCAGGGGGAATCTAGCCGGGGCGCAACGTACTGCCGTCGATGAACAGGAGCATTCCTGCTAATCTCAAGCTCTATCAGAATTTAGGCCAGGAGTGCGAGACGCATAATGTGCTCGATGACGAACAGCTGACCAGGTTCGACGGTCCGCTGCGGTTTGAGCTTTGGCCTCTCCAGGCCTATTGCGAGTCGCAATCATCAAGCTCTTTCGTGGGCATCCATGAGGAGCGTTCGGCTCTTTTTCCAGCAAGAACATGCGCAGACGCTTTTCAGTCATTCGGGTTGGATATATGTATAGATAATAGTTCAAAGAGATTTCGCATTTTGAACTGAGGGGTATTAGATGACCGGATGCTCGGTATATTAACGAGCAAGGGATCACAGCATTAGAGAGGAGCCAGATCAAGTATGAATGACATGGAGGAGCTTTTACTTTGGGGCTCTCTTTGACCTGATCAAAGTCGTTTTGTGCAGGACATCAGGGCAATTCAAGAGAAGCAGATTCGCCGCTTAGGCAAGAATCTTCCGGAGGAAAGGTCTCATCACCAGACCGGGGAAATCGACGGCGTGTCTTTGAAGCAAAGGGAAGGGAAAAGTGGTTGATGATCGCGGCTTCTGATCCAAGAAGCCCACAGCGCTGGAATCTCCTCTGATGAAGGAAGAGAGACTGAGCGAGCAGAATCTTCAGTCTGGGCCAGGGAATGGAAGCAATTGGAAGCCTGCCTTAAAGCCAAATTGGCTAACGAAGCGAGCTTCCAAGATTGAGGGAGTTTAGTCAGACCCTATCCTTGCCGAATGGGTATGCAGCCCTTATGCTCCAAAGTTGCGAGGTCGCCGGACGCTAACAACAACTTTTGACGCAACGGGAATCACCTGACCAACATGATTGTAGTCAATTATCACAAGTCACAGACTGGAAATATAATATCGAACGATGCCATACTGCTCGATTGTTCATCTGGCAGCCCTCTAAGGGAATTGCTCCTTTGAATGGTTTCAGGAAACTGCCTGCGGGCTGTATCCAAAAGTGGGCGGATCTAGAGAGACTTCTTGATCTGTCAGAGCATTCTTTGAAGAGGATTACAGCGAAGTCTCCCCTCCATAGGCTCTTGGCTATAAGCAGAAGAAGAGGAGTCCGTCAAAGCCTATGTCAAAAGATTCCGCATCCATGGCTGCTCCGGTGTTGTAGGTATGACACAATCTAACCTTAAGTAGAGACCTGTCGAAGCAACTTGCAAAACCGACCTCCAGCGCGAATTAGGAGTTGCAGAATGCGTTCTTGGAGAACAACTAATCTCTCCAGGCGAGGCAGGCTCACAAAAATCATTGCAGGGCAAGCTGAAGAACAAGTAGGCAGGATCAACCTGAGCAATCGGGTACCACAGGGCCCAACCTCTCAGCCCAGAGCAATCGACAGTCCAATCTCCATCAGTCAGAAGGGGAAGATACTACGTTGCCATGGAAGCTAATCCTCTTCAGTAGGATGGCGGGTCCAACAACTATCATGTTAACAGTTACTCTGATAGTCAAACTCGATCAGATAATGGCCTACGCTGGTGATTGGTGAATTCTATTTTCCGACTTCATGGATAGTGCCCGTAACATAAGGTGATGTGCGCTTGTCTACCTCTTTTTTTATTTCCCCTGCTAAGTGCTTCATCAAAGACTGGGGGTTGGTTACTTGGAATCCGACTGGATTACGAGTTAACGAAATTTTCACATCGTCGAGTTAACATTAGACACTTTGACGATGCATCAGTCGCCACAGAAGTATGCATTGCAGTTTGCATCCCTCCCAATTTCTTGTCGATGTTAACAATACACCTCTGACAAAACCAGCTTATCATCCCTCGTCAGATAGGAATGATAGTCCGCGCAAAGTTGCTCCAAATTGCCAAGCACCAATCCTGTCAGCGTTACACTACATGACAAAACGCCAACTTATCATCCTCGTGCACATAGATGATAAGTCCGGCAAAGTTGCTCCAATTGCAACAGCAAATGCCTGTCGACTTAACACTACATGCTCTGACAAAACCCACTTATCAATGCCTCGTCAAATAGGATTGATAAGTCCCCTCAAAGTTGGCTCGGCGATGCGCAACACAAATTCTTGTCACGTTAAGCAATACACTCTGACAAAACGCACTTATCATCAGCTCGTCAACTAGGATGATAGTCCCTCAAAGTTGCTTCCACTTGCAACACAAATCCTGTCATGGCGTTAACACTAGACCTCTGACAAAATCAACTTTATCGACTCTTCCAATAGAGCGATAAGTTTCTCAAAAATTGCTTCCAAGCAATATCTTTCTTGTGCACGTTAAAGCCACTACAACCTCTGAGAAAATCCACTTATCGAGCTCTCTCAAAGAGCGATAGGTCCACAAACTCGTCAAGTTACACCACACGCTCTGACGGACCAAAATCAACTTATCGGACTCTTTCCAATAGAGCGATAAGTTCTCAAAAATTGCCTTTTCGCATAGCAATATCTTCTTGCCACGTTAACAGCTACACCTCTGACAAAATCCACTTATGCGACTCTCTTCAATAGAGGCGATAGGTCCACAACTCGTCAAGTTAACAGCCTACATACCTCTGACGGGACCAAATCAACTTATCGGACTCGTCTCGCATTGAGGCGATAAAGTTTTCAAAAATTTGCTTTCCATAGGCAATATCTTCTATCACGTTACAACGTACAACGCGTCTGCAAAATCCGCATATCGACTCTGTCTTCAATGGAGGGCGATAGTCCACAAACTGCGTCAAGTTAACACCAACACTCCTGAGCGACCAAATCAACTTATCGACTCTCTTTTGCAATAGAGCGATAGGTCCGTAAAAATATGTTCATCCGTTCAATAACACTCTAAATCGTAACCGCCCCCAATGAACTTGTTGAATTCTTCTCGGCTGTTTCAAGCCTAACGCGAAGAGAATGACAGCATGAAATCCATCCTTCACGCCTGGGGGCAGCTTTATCTCGATCCTAATTAGAGATAAGTCTGTATCTAAGCACATGCTGCCGCCGCCGGGTAGCGGCTATTCCCGCAATAATAGCAAGCCTACGTATTCAATATCGTAGAGGTCGTTATTTCAAATAACGGCCAAAAGATCCATTGCGTCCTACACCGCATGGGGAATTTTATCCTGAATCCTAAGTAGGCGATAAGTTAATGTCTAACACAGCGGGTTGCCGGTTAGAGTCTTTTACGCGTGAAGGACATCAAAATCCATGCCTCCGACGCATGGGGGACTTATTTGATCCCTAAATATTGAGATAAGGGTCTACGCCGTAACACGGCGTTCGGGTTAGTCTGTGGTTAGGCGTGAAAGGACCATCAAATCCATGCCTCAACACGCTGGGGGACTTTAATCTCCGCATCCTAGATAAGGAGATAAGTCTACGCCTAAACACGCGTTGGCCGGTTAGATCTTGTTCCCGTCAAACTGACAAAGTCTTGTATTCAAATCATAGCATCAAGACTAACGAGAGTTCATTTCTCCTTAGCACAACGTTACATGCTGGAACGGACCTACGTAATTCACATGCTAGCCCCGACTCAACGGTAATCCGTAAAGGGCTGTATCAATCGTTGATGGGCTTGAGGGTTTGGCCAAAATCCTACGCACATTTGCAGGCCCCAGTCAGGCTTAGCATGAGGGATGATGGAGTGTCGAGGACTTGAAAGACAGATGCCGCCAAAGAAGAAAGTCTCAAAGACTTAGTCAAAAAATGGCACGTGAGCCACCTTCCATGTCTTTAAGCTCCAAGGTAATGTGTGACCGAGCCGCCGAGCTGGCACAAACAACAAACCGGCGCCGAGGGTCACACCTGTGTTCCAAAGTTCAGCATGCAAGACCGGTGAACCCGGACTCAAGTTCAAAAATGTAGGGTCCACGCCCCACATCTCCAGAGCAGGATTATGGCACATATCTTCAACAACAGGTCCTCGCATGGAAAATCCGTTCACAGCTTGCTTTCGAAGCGAGTGGCAGAGAACAATCGCTTTGTGACAAGGGAATCAACAGGCTCCAAGATCAGAGTTAGAGATCCAAAGTATTTCCGAAAATTCGTCCGGCAGTCAACCGCGAACTTTCGAAACTTTGGAGGGGGTTCTGTATGGGCGGGAGGCTGTCTAAAAATCACATATAGATAGTTAATTCGGCCTCATCAAACACCGATGATGGAAAAAAGTTTTTTTAAAATATAATCTTGACGACCTTCCAGAAGGCTACAATTTTGAGGACTTTCACCGTAGGAAGGTTTACATCTGACGACTCTTCACAACAACTGAATGAAGGGCCCCATTCAACAGCATTCACAATCAACATCGGGAGTTACAATGACGACTCTCATATTTTCAAGGAACCACGACGAGATTATCAAGAGGAGATCTGTGTCAAAGCTCTAGCAACAGAGACTACAAATTGAGGTCGTCTTCATAATTAAACATGGGCGATATGCTCTCAACCATAAGGAATTTGGCTACCAACGGAGAAGCGAATTCTTGATGGCCGCCGTCTCGGTGCGTAGATAGCTGCGATTTTCATATATAATTTCGTCTAATTCGGACTTAGGTTTGAAATTATGACCTGTTCTTCGCAGCAAATTGATGTTCTGAGGGGTCCGTGCTGGCAAGACTCGGACTTCAACATCAGAACATGACTTTAGCAGCTGAAGCCCGCAAGGCCGCGGGCCTAAGGAGTTCGCGTCTGGCATTAGCAGAGTCAAAGCGCACGATGCTGCAACTCTGCGGTTTTCAACATCAAAACGCATGAGTTTACATCGCTAAAACAGACACTGTGGCGTTCTTCAGCCTTTAAACAGGCTCAACTCTGCGTTTTCAATCTAGATAACGCAGAGTTTAATCTTCTAAAAACAGCACAACTGTGGCGTTTTCAGCGCTTTAAACAGGCCAACGTGTGCGTTTTACAGGCCACTGTGGCGTTGTATGGCGCTCAAGCTGTGCGTTTTAGCCTGAAACAGGCCAACTGTGCGTTTACAGGCCAATCTGTTGGGGCGTTTATGGGGCTCACTGTGGCGTTCTACAGGCAACTGTGGCGTTGTACGGGCTGCCATACTGTGGGCGTTTAATGGCTAACTGTGCGTATTTTAAGGCGACGTGAAACGAGGCAAACTGTGCGTTTAGCGGTCAACTGTGGGGGCGTTTATGCTCAACTGTGCGTTTATGAGGGCTCACTGGGGGGCGTTTTTAGGCTGAAACATGCCAACTGTTGCGTATTACGGCCAGGCTGTGGCGTTTTCAGCGCTAAGCTGTGCGTTTTCACCTCAGCTGTGCGTTTCACCAGCTGTGCGTTTTCTAGCCCCCAGCTGTGCGTTTTTTCAACCCTCAACTGTGCGCGTTTCAGGTCAGAAACGCCAGTTCGAGCGCAGACGCTGTTTTGCAGCGTTTAACTCGTTCAAGCACTGATTTGAAACGGGTTTAGAACCGTTTTCTCCCCCATAGATTTTAAAGGGATCAACTACCCCTATCATGGAGAGGATTTAGTGTGGGAGAGTTAACCCCATTAAACCCTCATTAAGGAGATCGATTTAAGGGGGCGTTATACCCTTAAGCGCCCTATAAATACGTCAAAACTCAACTGGTTCGGATCCTCTTTTTTTTTGGAGGGGGAGAGCCTGACTTTTTTGGGGGATCCTTGATCGTAGCATCTTGCTGCGTTCCTGGGCAGGGCACCCAAGGAGTTTTGGAGACCAGGTGCAACAGGGAGGCTTCTTCTTGGCTTATTAACCGGAACTTTCGGTTCAAATCGCTCTTTTTCAAGAGTTCCAAATCGTTCAGAGTTATCAACGTCGATCAGAGTTCAAAACTTGCTCAATGGGGCTAGTTCTTCTAAAACTCGTTCAGAGTTATCAACTCGATGAGCAGTTGCAATTAACTTGCTCTGGCAAGTTTCTGTTCTAAAACTCGTCAGGAGTTATCATACTCGTCAAAGAGTTATTTCAAAACTTGCCGGCGCAAGTTCTCCAACGGGCCGTCAAAGTGCGGTGAGACGCATGACATCGTTCCCACGTGAATCAGACGTTCGGATCGTCCAACGAGAAGCCAACCGACGCGATGCATGTCGAGGACGGCATCTCCATGTCGCCACCCGTGAAAGAGACCCAAAATTAAACAGAGGGGAGAATGCGAATTCATTCTCCTCTCTTTTGTAATCGGAACAAAATTGTAATTGATTTTGAGAAGGAATACAAGTCTAATTTTTTTTCATTATTTCTTTTACTCAAATTTCCAACCAGACATATGCAAGATTGTATTGTCCCGGCCATTCACGTATGTATTCAGCCGTGAGATGGAGCTAGTGAGGAGAGTCGGAAGGAGTTGCCCGCGGAGCTTCACAACCCGAACACAATATCGGGTAAATACCGGTGACCTATCTAGTACATTTATGTCATTTAACGTACCAGGTAAACCAAAGAAAGCATGCCATATCCACAAATCATATGACGCAACTGCTTCAAGGATAACAGTAGTGGTGCCCTTGTGTCCACTAGTAAATTGCCCTTGCCAAGCCTTAGGATAATTCTTCCACTGCCAATGCATGCAATCGATACTTCCAATCATACCAGGGAAACCACGCTCCTGACCAACTTTGAGTAACCTCTGCAAGTCTTCCACATTTGGTCGTCTCAAGTATTCATCTTCAAACAAGGCAATTACTCCGTCACAAAAATTTCTAGTACACTCAAGTGCAGTTGTTTCCCCTATCTTGACGTACTCATCACAAGCATCTGCTGCAACTCCATATGCGAGCATGCGTATGGCAGCTGTACACTTCTGGATAGGCGTCAAACCAAGCTTTCCTGCATTATTGCGCCTTTGTGTGAAGTAGTTGTCGTAGTTTGACAAAGAGTCTACAATTCATAGAAACAAAGGCCTTTTCATTCGATACCTTCGTCGGAACTACATATCAGTGTATGTGCAGGACTCATCAAAGTAGTCTGCCATGAGCCTCTGATGAGCAGCTTCATGATTCCTATATATGGAGTTTCTCTTACGCGGTTGCTCGTTTCTACTTTGCAACTCTTCAAGAAGTTTTTTCTGCCTTTCGAGTATGGCTTTTTGCATCTCGAACTGTTGTCGAAAGTACTCTTCGAAATTGAAGTCATTTAGGGGTAGATCCATTGGTGGATAAGTGTTGATAATGAGTGGTTTTCATATGATGTGTGGTTTCCTATTTATAATGAATGACCTCCGGATTCAATCATTTTATTTAACAATATTGAATGTAAAGATTGGGTATCCAATAATGTAAATTCACATGTTGATGTCGGAAGTTAGTGGGTAGTGGATGGACAAGTCACATTCAATGTCAGAAGTTAGTGGGTGGAATAGTCACGTTCAATTTTTGTAGTATAGTGGATGGACAAGTCACATTCAATGTCAGAAGTTAGTGGGTGGAATAGTCACGTTCAATTTCAGAAGCATGAAACACACATTACAATAATTGAAACAATAGTGCAACACAGATTATGCAAATTTTTCTTCAAACAACTCCTTCTTCAACATCCTATATGCATATTCATCTTCATCATCCCGATCTTCTTTGTTCTTCAAGATCATCCACATTTTCATCTTCTCAATACGTGCAACTTCCTTCTGACCTGCAGCAAACTCCAGCATGGCGGAAACAGTATTAGCCATGTTCTGTTCAATGTTGTCATTCTTAGAGGTTAATTTCGACAACTCCTCTTCAATGGAGAATTTTGCTTTTCTAGAAGTGGATGCTTTACTTGAGGAAGCTTTAGATTTCTTCTTCGATGCATCCCTCCCCTCTGGACGTACAAGTGAGGGGAAAGGAGATTCAACGTCCTCACCACTACTTTTTCTTTTAGATCCACTACTGCCAGATTCATTTGCTCCTGTCATATATTTTGGTTGATGACGAACTAGCTTCCACTCATCCAACAACGTAAACCTCGCATTTTCATTCTCTTGGTACAACTCTACAGCCTTGGATATGTAATTCTCATCGGACCAACCGCTTCGCCTCTCCTTGCATGCAGCACGATAACAACCAACAAAGCTGCTTATCTTTTTATTCAAATGTCGAAAATGAGCAGAACACCGCCCTGAAGTCCTCTGTTTCCCACTTTGTGTGCGCTCGTTCACATAGTCTGTAATTTTACCCCAGAAAGTATCGCCCTTTTGATTTATCCCCAATTCACTGTCATTGCTAACATGAAAATAAGCCGTTAGTAAGATTTTGTTCTCCTCGGTGCTCCAAGTATCGTAACTTGTTCTCTTGGCTGATTGTTGAGTTGGTGGTAGAAAACTATGGGGAGTATCCCCTCCAGCAGTTTCCAACGAAATCTGGGTGGAAAATTCTGGAATATCAGTCGATCCGCTACTGAAACGGGGTGTGTTTGGATCAATAGTCGGATCTGTGCTTGGATCATTCATGTGGCCTGGAACATAGCTATTTCCAGTGACTGGTGGATAGCCATAAGGCATATAAGGATGGTTGTATGGGTATTGCATGCCAAAATTTTGTGGCATCATATACGACATTGGAAAATTGGGGTGCAGCCCCATATTCTGAGTACTTTCCGGGCGTTGCATATTTGGATTTTGAGGTTGCATATTCGAATTCTGGGGTTGGTTGGGAAAATTGTAGTTCATGGAAAAATTAAAATTTTGTGAAGGATCTATGAAGAAGGATGAAGTTTCTAAAAAATAATGAAAATAGGGTGTAAAAAACTCGAATTTTTTTTGTTGTCCAAATGACACAAACTTAGGCTCTATTTATAGAGCTCGAAAAATGAAAAATATTGATATAAAAATTAAATATCAATTTCAGTCAATTATGGGCCAAAATATTAAATTAAATAATATTTATTTTAGTACACTGGTGGACCGTGCTTTTCTTTTACTTTTTTTTTGATTTCTAGTACACTGGTGAGACCGTGCTGTGCTTTTAATTTTTTTTTTTGATTTCTAGTACACTGGTGGGACCCACACATTTAGATTTGCCCATGGGCAATTTTTGCTCTCCAAAACTTTCTCTCTCCGGTTGCTTTCCATTTGCTTCCCTGCTGTACAAAATATTTCCTCATTTGCTCTCCTGCTGCTGATGGTCTTAGTTTTAAAAGCACGTTGCTCCAGTAATTATGAGATTTGCTTGACTTACTGTGTTAATCCAACTATCCTTTCTTGTTTTTCATCTCAGGTGCTTATGTATAAAGGAGCAGGTGCGCTGGGGGAAGTTATTGAGAATGCTGAGTTGTATCCCATACGAGGCCTCTTTAACTTCAGCAGTTTCTTCCATGACATCGATGATTATTACTATTGCAGAAATGGGTATGAGCGTGGTGTTTCCACTGGTTGGAGAGCTTTGAATGACTTGTACAATGTAAGGATGTCTTAGATTGAGTTGTTAACTGCCTTCTTTTGATGAGGAATAACAGTGGGTGCATTCTAGTCCCTTATTTTTATGAATGATCCAACAATGCTAGTTAGTCGTACCCCTACTAGCGCACCAGCCTTCTAGCTAGTTAGTGATGCCCCTACTTATGCACCAGCCTTCCAAAACTTATGGAAACTCCTTGTTTGTACATCTTTATCTCGGAGTTCAATGCATCTCCGGAGGGTATAAAACAGTTTTGTTTCCTTTTTTTTCAAATCTTTTTGTGGAGTTCCTGTGCTGTATGTGGAACATGTTTGGTGAGAAAAGCTTAAACATTGTTCTTGATGATAATGGAGAAGAAGCAACAAGATGATGCTAACCTCGAGGTCATGTTTAAATCAATTTTCTTCTTGGATGTTATGCAAGTTTTACCACTATTGTTCTGAATGGTTTTATTTTTTTTTTTAATTTTTTTATACTGGATCACCAGCGGCCTCCAAATCAGTGAGACTTCTACTTCTGCATTTTATAAATTAGTCAACAATGCGAAGTTACATATTACTATAAGTTAACACAAGGATCGGCATGTAGTCCATAGATCTTCGCATCTGTTATGAATGATTTCACTGAGATTATTTATGATGATATCCATGGTCAGTGTCAGTTACTAGTGATTTAGTATTAATTGGTGAGATTAGGAGCGGCATGAAGAAGTTTTAGAATCTAAAGGAATTAGAATCAACAAAAATGAAATACAAGGAAACTGCGAGGAAAAAAAGAAAAGAGTGTAGAAATGCAATATTTTGACGGCATTAGTCTTTTATCTTCTTTAGATTTCCTAGAGAGATGCACTTCTTTTGGATGGTAGTATGGTTCAATGAGTTAAAATTGCGGCAAGCTTGCTCATAATTAAGCACAAAACTATTGTTCTGATATGCTTGCCTTCTATCCTACAGGACAGAGACTGAGTATGTGAGTCAGATGCTAACCAAGATCAAACGTTTTGCTGAACATCATTCATGTCATGTATGGTTCGTTGCGCATCCCAGACAGGTAATCCATTTAATTGCTGGTAGTTCCAAATGTTAGAACATGCGTGTGATTTATACTCTTCTACCTAATTTTTTTTTTCCAAAGCTTCAACAATGGGGAGGTGGTGCACCAAATCTGTATGATATTAGTGGAAGTGCACATTTTATCAATAAATGTGATAATGGTATTGTCATTCATCGGAACCGGGATGAAAAAGCCGGGCCTCTTGACCGCGTTCAGGTTCGCCTCAGTTTGCAGCATAGGGAGCTTTGCAAGTTTGCATTACCTTATGCTCACTAATAATTATCTACTTGTAGGTTTGTGTGCGCAAGGTACGAAATAAGGTAATAGGGAATATTGGAGACGCTTTCTTATCATATGACCGGTGAGTTTTCTTGTCCCTTGTTTTATTGTTTCTTTATCTAGTCTTGATATGCAAAACTAATTTACATAATACTTCCTGTCTTCTATAGAGCAGTGACATTTCTGTGTATGTGTCCTCAAATTGGTCTCACCTATGAATTAGGTCAGAGAACCGCGTAGAAGTGTTTTATTTTCTCTTGCTTAACTTGCTGGTTGCTTAATCTACTGATTATTGTTCATCAGTGATAAACTTTTAGCCCTACGTAATTGACAAGAGACTAGGTATCAGTTCTCCGGACGAAATGGAGAGATGACAAGTGAAGATGACTAAATTTGTTCCAGAAACTTTTTGCATTCATCTTTCGCAGGCATTGACCATTGACACATCTTGACTGTAGTTCCCTGGACAAACAAAAAAAAAGTTTTGCATTTTCTATTTTCTTGGAGTTTCTACGGCACCCATAGCACAGTACACATTTTGCTCCCTGGACATTTATCTTAATCTAGTGCTTTTTTCCACAATAACACCAGAGGCTACTACAAACTCAACAATCATGGTTTTGTGCAGGATTACCGGAAAGTTTATGGATTTAGTGCTGGAATAGTAATAATAATTTGCCCTTGAACATCCAATACAAATTATGTAATAATATTGTAATGTTAATAAATTTAATTGTTGCACATAATTTGGTTATTATTTATATAATTGTTATATATATCCTTAGAAGTTATTTTTGTTAGATCATGCATTGTGATGGTCACTTGTTTGGAGATATGATCTAACTTAGAAATTTCTTAAATTTGTGCTTAACCTATAACTAGTAAAGGATAACTTTGTTATAACAGGTTATTATGCATGACACCGATATATGAGATATGGTGGTGGGTCTCAACCATCGAGAATGGAGATTCTCCGGGTGTATGTCATAAGCACGCATTATGATGTGTGTAGCACTAGACCGTATTTGAATTCTCTAGGATGAGTCACCTAAGAGATAGAGAGTTCAAATTGTTACATGGTCCCTTTGACTTGATGATATTATCATTTTCGATTTGATAATTTAGTATGCTTTGATGCGATGGTTAAGCTTGTTTAGCAAGCGCTACACAACCTGAAACATTGGGTTGCTAAATTTCATTTAGGAAAATGATGGATGTCTAGATAGGATCCAGTATGCTCATTATGATGAGTTAATTTATTATGCATTCCCATGAAGCTATTAAATTCCTGCCGGCAGGTAGCTTTGAAAATATTTTTACAAAATTTATTTTCTTATAAAAAATAAAATATTTTGATGTTTCAAAATAATTTTTATTTATGTTCATGGGAATTGCAAATTTAGGCATGAGCAAATAGGTGAGTTGTCCTGCTTAAAAGAGTTGCCTAAAATAAATGATACTGGAAGGGATTGAATGTAAGATATTATTTATTAATAATTAATCCCATATTATGGAAGAGCTTTTATGAACAATTGGTCGGATAGGGATTTGATTGTTAAATTAAAATTATTAATTTGATTAATAATTGGTTCTTGATATGGGACCCAATTGGTCTCACTAATGTCATTAGAAGAGGTATACATGCAATACAATTCTATTTCTATCCTTAATTGTTATGGATAAAGTTTTTGAATAAATCTATTTCTATCCTTAATTGTTATGGATAAAGTTTTTGAACAAATCTATTCTATCCTTAATTGTTATGGATAGAGTTCTAGATAATTATGAATTGTTTAAAGTTAAAATCTCTAAGACTAGTGTAATCCTATAAATAGGGTTCATATGTAGCCTTATGAAGGGTTAAGAGAAGAGATTCAAAATCTTATGAAGATAATATGAAGAAATAGATTTTTGAGAACCTATCTCTCAGTATTGCTCCTCTACGGTGACGGGTGGATTTCAATTGGAGGCTTTTTCTCTTGAGGAAGCTATTTTGGATTGATCTCGTGACAGATTATTGTAGAAATTCGGAAAGCGTTTCAGGTATTCTTCTAATATTTAATTAATTTTGATTAATAGTCATGATATGCTTTTTCCGCTGCGTTGTATGTCATGATTCCAACATTTAGATGATGATGCCCGAAGTAAGTAGATTTAGCACAATACTTAAAAAAAAAGTCCATGTCGGATATGTTCGTGAGAGAGCCACCTAACGGTATACAGTGCAATACAAAAAGAACAGGATCTTTAACGATGTATCTTCAGAGCTTGCTGTGTACTTAAGATTGCAGCAGTTTTACATCCAGTTTGAGTGTGTAGTGGTCGGTGCCACCAACCATTTGTATGCTCATCGGTATGAATCAAATGTTAATATTATTTTTTTCGAGATTCTTTTTTGTTACTCAATTTTACATGAGTTCCATTGTTAGTGCTGTGTATGTTGGAAGCTTATTCATGAAAAGGTAATTTTGACTTTGTGAATAGTCCCGCATCGGAAAATGAGATGAATAGTAAAGGGTATATAATGGTTCTCTCCTTATTGGGCTTTGAATAGTGTTTTGGGTTTTGTGGGCTTTGCGGTTCTACCATACACGCGCGCGCACGCACGCCGCGCCACGCCACGCCCGCACGCCACGCCGCAGCCGCACACTTGTGCTTCTCAAGCCTTCATTTTTGCACGTTTTACACATTTTGTAACGGCTGCATGCGGGTAACGGAAGCATTAACCGTGCGTAACGGTCCCTTGGATTCAGCGGGGGTTACACCTTTCATCACCTATAAAAGGAGGCTTGGAGCTCATTCAGAATCACTCCAACGAAGAGGAAAATATCTACACTCTCTTCTCTTCTCTACTCTTATACCTCCAAGAAAAGATTTCAGCTACATATTTACATATTCTATTTTCTGGGCAACTGTTTTCGTCTGAGCATAAGCTCTGTGTCTCACGCCCGAGTGCAGAGGCCGGCCGATTCCGGGGGTTTTTACCGCTAGGGGAGAGAGGACAAACTGCGCCAGGGCGATAGGCGGGTCCTTAATCTTCTAGGGCAGTGATATCACGACTGCTCCCAATCAGGCCTGAATTTTCTAACTCTTTAATTTGTTTTATATTATTATTGTTTTGACAGCAATCTAGAAGATTAATAAATAATTCTTGCTGTTAAGTTAATTAAAAAAAAATTAAAAAAAAATTACTGTTCATCGGGATTACTGGTCACCCGAATTTTATATATTTGTTGTATTAGTTAATTGTTTTAATTTGTTGCATCTAAATTAGTTTAAAGAAAAAAAATTATTATTTCTCTGCTGCTTCTGTGCTCAAATTCAGTATCTGTCATAAACAAAAAATCTTTAAGTGAACCGGTTCAAGTTTTCTTGGATTAGTTGGTGTCTAAGGAAAGGTTTAAGGGTTGCGTAAAGCGCTCTGCAAGAAACGAGGTACTTAATCGATCATTGATCAACCTCTAGTACTATCCTTACCTGGCCAAACTACCCGAGTAAAACTTTAATCTTTTCACTTTTAGAGTTTTTGGTTAAGAGCAGGTTTAATTAAGTTTCTGGTCTAGTAATATTGACAAAATCCTTTTTTATATCAGATTACATCTACCTAGACTAGTAAACTTAAATTGGACTTATGGCAATTCCTGATCATTCAAAAAGTGTCAAACCTGAGAAGTTCACCGGTGTTAACTATAAACGGTGGGCTAATCAGATGAAATACTGGCTTACTACCTTAGGTCTTTTATCTGCTATTGACACTTCTGAGTCATCTACTAGTGGTTCTCAACCTTTGACTCCTGATCCTGCTCAACCTGCTCCTTCCACTTCTGGTTCTGGTGCTAGCTCCTTTTCTAGCTCTATGAAACCAGAAGAAATCAACTATCATTGTTGTCATAGGATTCTTAGTGCACTTGCAGACAACCTTTATGACATATATTATGAGTTCAAAAGTGCAAAAGAACTATGGAATGCTCTTGAAGCAGAATATGGCTATGATGATACCGGAATTCTGCGTTTCACCTCCTCCTCATTCAATAAGTTCACAATGGTTAATGACAAGCCCATTAATGAACAAATTCATGAATCCCTAGATTTCCTCCGTCATCTCCAATCAAAAGGAAACACTTTTACTGACGATTATAAAGTTTCCTGTTTGATTGATAAACTTCCTCCCTCCTGGTCTAGAATTGCTGAAGATCTCCGACACAAGCAAGGAGATCTAACCTTAACTGAAGCCCTCAAGGCTATTCGTATTGAAGACCAACATAGGCAAAATTCCAATACCAAGAATGAAACAAAAGCTAAAGTAAACTTGGTAGAGGATAAGCCTAAATCTAAGAATTTCAAACCCAAAGGGAAGAAATTCAAGAAAAATCAACAATCTTTCAACAAATCTTTCAACAAATCCTCCTTCAAACCAAATCCCAATTCTTCCAGCCATAAGTCTGATGAGAAGTTCTGCTTTGTCTGTGGTAGAACCAACCACATGGCTCACAACTGTTTCTTTCGGAAGAAGGAACCGGCCAAACCTGCCCCTAAAGGAAATGGATCCAACAAAGTTAATATGATTGAAATGAATCCAACCTCCTTCAGGTTAGCCTCTTCATCTCATCTTGTAAATTCTCTAACTTCTTCCACTGATTGGTATTTGGATTCCGGAGCAAATATCCACGTCTGTAATGACCGCTCTTGGTTTTCAAATTATCAGGAATCACGTGGAGGAAGCATAAGCTTAGCAGATGACTCCACTAATTCAATAATAGGAAGTGGACGTATAGAGCTCACCATGACTTCTGGGAAAGTTCTTCATTGTAGGGTGAATATTTGATTCTTCCGAAGAAAGGAGTTTCGTTTGTATTTATAAGAAAGCTTATTACAAACTAACAAATCAAATGTTTACAACAGAAGCGGAGGGAAAGGCCCTCCTTGTTTAACGTGGGTTCCTCGGTGGCGATAGGACGCCTCGCTCGGTGCTCGTGCCGAGTCTGCTTCCCTTGGACGATCCGATCGAAGTTGGAAAATGTTAATTACACCAAAGAGGGTTAAGACAATAGTAATTTACGTCACATTTTAATCAGCAAAGAAAGGACTGAAATTAGGGTTTTTTATACAAAACCACCACAAGATATAGTGCTTTTCAGAAAACCACCACAATTTTTTTTTATTTTCATAGAACCACCACAAAATATAGTGGTTTTTCAGAGAACCACCACAAAATAAAAATTCATTGAACCACCATGAAAATATGCATCCATATAACAAAGTGCCACCAAATTATAATTTTGCATCTATATCATGTTAAACTAAATAATATCCTAAGTCCCTAAAATACCCTCATCGTGGGACCCACCAATCTATTACTATATTTTCTCAAACCAACAAAATATCTGATCGCCGTCGATAACTCAGATGGTTGGGAGGTTCCAATATGACTCCCGCTATCTTAGGTTCGATTTCCGGCCGCCTCATTATCCAAAAACAAAAAAGACAACAAAAAAAAAACAAAATACCTTATTTCCCTTTCAAATTTCGTTAACTCCCTCAAAAAAGTTTTAATTCCCTCCAAATACCCCCACTCATCCTCTCTAAAATTTTGTCATAATGGGCATTTATGTCATTTTATACTATTATTTAACAAAATAAAGATGTAAATTATCACTTGGTGGGGTTTTGTAAAAGATTCATATTTTCATGGTGGTTCTACGATAAATAAAATTTTTGTGGTGGTTTACTGAAAAACCAATATATTTTGTGGCGGTTCTATGAAAATAAAAAAAATTATAGTGGTTCTCCGAAAACCACTATATTTTATGGTGGTTTTGAGGAAAAAAACCCAAAATTTTAATTCTCTATACATATGTCAAAAGTATAATTCTTTAACTGAATGTTGCTAAAATATAAATACATGTTCATGATCAAAATTTCCCCAAAGGCTTAAGTTACAGTTGAAGAACATGAGGAACTGTCATAACTGTATTCCTCAATTAAAGAGAAATACAACACAAATGTGGCCAAAGCTCACAAAAACAAGGAGTTGGCAAAATGCACTTCTCACTATTGACCATACACTTGCCGTTAAGTAATGTGCTTCTAAGTTTGAAACTTTTCAAACTTAATTAATAAGTTTCCTTCTCTAACAAATGCATTAACTTAAACTCATGAACCTAAGAATAAACTTCAAAAGACAACTTCTGGAGTTTACAAGTGTCATAACAAAATCTCAAGAAATTCACCTCTAATATTGTTTGAGCAAGATCATGATCTCCATTTGCATACCCAATAGGATTGGCAAGATTCTCTAAAAACTGCCACTCAGAATCATTTCCTATATAACAAGCAAAGAACACCTTGAATTTTGATTCATGATGAGAATGGAACAAAATAAACGCAGACCACGAGTGATCTCTTATACCGATGCCATCAACAGCCATATCTTTATCACCAAAAAACCAGGTATTTTCTTCCTCTCCATCTTCAAGCAAATAAGAAAACAAGCATAAGATAACATGGATAAATAATCCGCCAATACAGCTTATGATTAACTAGAATAAAAATAGAAGCAAAGAACAATAACCAACCTTCATTAGGTTCAGGATTTAGTTCAGCACATTGACAGAAAATGTCAAATAAGGTATCCACTGTTACAGCTAAGTCAAGGATACAATATTGGAGATAATAAGCATAAGAGAAATACAAAGTGTAAGATCCAAATCGAGCTATGAAATACCAGATAGAGGAGAACCAAATTTGCAGTTGGTTGAAATAGTTGCTAAGCATATAGGGGTTGACAGTAACAACAAAATGCAAGTGCGACACAGTAACATTTGCCAAAATATAAGTGGAAAGCATATTCATGTATATTTGGAGTATTGGAAGTTGGTGAACTATGAAGCATTCCTTCACTGTAACATTAAAAAAAACTTCGAAAAGAGATCTCTAAGGCTCGTAGCCATAATGCACAGTTCATGTGCAGGAAGGTCCAATTACAAAGATATTAGTCTATAGAATGTAAATAAAGGATAGCTTTACACCAGCATCAATGAGCATGATAATGGACATAACAATTTAAAACAAAAAGCTACTAGACAGGATGGCTTGACTAAACCACAGTTCATATCCAGCAAACTACCATGACCGTTAAGTGCAACTAAAAAACTTCATTCATCAAGAATGTATGTCATTTTATAAGAACACCCTTGTCCCTTATGGGTGTGTGAGTATGCAAACAAATATGCCTAATCTGGCATTTGACTTGCAATTACACACATACAAACTTTTTTTGGGTGGGGAAACTTAACAAGAAAACTAAATTTAAGTAGAAGATACTATAAAGACTTGAGCCTATATACCAGAAGGAACAGCCCTGAACATATTCATGTATTAATATAGTCAAACATAACAAGTACTGAATAGAAAAACAGGCAAAGGCAAATCCTTTTTAGTAAGGCAGCTAATGTTAAGTTGTTAGGATTATTGAATATCATTGGAAGCACCGAGAAGAAGGATACATTGACTAGGATCAGAAGGCACAAGCCTCATCTCAGCGATCTTTGATAGCTCCACAGCCTCTGCACCTTCTGAATCTGGGTCCTCAGAAACTGCATCATGATCCTCCTCTGTCTCAATCTTGATAGAACATACAAATACTCAGAAGAATAGACAGAAAACAGAAAACTCATGTAGTGTTTCAGAGAATAGAATTAGTGCCAAAGAGAAGTGTGAAATTGACAAGGCAAAATAAATTTATATGCGTTAATGAGAATAGTGTCATCGTTGCAAAGCGCAGAAAACTTTAGAAGGGCACAGTTAACTACATGTTCGCCGTGTGTACACAGGTCTTTAAAAAAAACTTAGTAGTGCTATTTATGGGTCGTAGAAAACTGTTAATTTGACTTGGTTTCTGTGTTATACGTGATAGACTTTTCAATGCAGGCACTAAAACTAAAATCAACCATTTATAATATATTACTTTCCGAATAAACCTTCACGAATAAGTCCAAAGCATGCAGTGCAACTTCCTCCTAAGAAACTCCCGAATACGACATCAGAGTAATGAGTGCGCAAACTATGGCACAAGTAAAGGGAGAAAACATACCATAAACTTGCACATGCAATAGCCAAAATTTCTCAGGATGAAATTGGAAGTCAGCAGACAGAAAATACCCTCCAAACACAACCAAAAAAAAAAAAATCCGATGGCTATTAAGCAGAGATTCCGGGATTCATATTTTCTTTTGATCTCGGACTGGATCCACGAATCAAAGTCTCTAACTCTTTTGGGTTTCTTTTTTTTTCCACAATCTACTAATTAAACTTTTAAACCTGGGGCTTTAGTGTCTAGTCAGGTTAACAATAGTGGACAAAGCTATTAGTTAATTACAAGAGAACCAGAAGCCATATCCACCTTCATCATAGGTTTCATAACAACACGGTACTCGAATTTTTAGAATTCAAAAAGCTTTCAACTTGGCTATGATGACCATAACTCATACTCCAAGTCAAGCTACAAACTTTTTGAATAGTAAGCAGAAGGAAAGAGTACCCGAGCGTAGATACAAGGCGATGGGTACGTCTCGGGGTCCCTCGACACGGCGTGAAGCGAAATCGACGAGAAATCCACAGCGTAGCCCTTGGATTTGTCTTCGTCGCTCAGCCAAATCACCCTCCTTAACTCAAATCAAAACCTTTGAATCTCGGTTCAAATCGAAAGGGGGGAAATGAAGTAAAAGAACAAGAACAGGAGGGGGGAGGAGGG
>NC_033799.1:850048-939145 GCF_001876935.1 Asparagus officinalis | reverse complement strand
GGTATTAAAGTAAAATGATATTGAATTTTTGTTCATTGGGGCATCAAAATTAAAAAAGAGGCTAAGACTTTTAAGGAACAAAACTGCCAAAAAATGCTATAACTAAAGAGAAAAGGGTTTTTTTAAAGTCCAATAAACAGAATGAAATAGAAGAATATGATTCATGTAGCCGACCTCAAACATTTAGGATAAAAGCTTTGTACTTGTTGTTGTATTAGGCCCCTAAAACCTTTTTATTTTGAAATTAGTCCCCTAAATCTTCATATTTTGAAATTAGTCTTCTAAACACGTACGTTTAAGTGTTTTGAATCAAGTCCCCTAAAAATTTCAACCTATCCTCAATAGAAGGACTAATTTTAACATACTTAAAAGAACTAGAAAGCTTACAAGTTTTCTCGTAATAGAATGAAGCATTATACAAAAAAAAATTTAGAGTTTCATTTCATCTTTTGCTACTGAACTTGGAATGGATTGCTTCTGCTAACTATTAACGGCGTATCTTCAGAAATACGAAAAGAAAAGGGGGGGGGGGGGGGGGGGAATAAAAGCCAAAGGACACATTCAAAAGAGAAAACACAACGATACAAGTATAAGCAAAAGAAATATTCAATAAAATGTCTCGTTGATATCCTCATAGATTGATACATAAGGAGGAGGCTGCAAAGTAAAGAACCTACAAGTTTGAAATCGATTAATCAAATAACACTGCAAAGAGAAATTTTGGCCACCTTGAGATTACATAAACGTCATAAAATCAAGGGAGAAGCCTTATTATGAAAAGATTTCAGATAAAAGAAACTGTTTCTAGTAGCAGATAGATTGGAGGATTACGTTCTCATGATGAGCAAGCTAAGCTATAAAAGTAGGAAAAGTAGTTTCCGATTATATCAATTAATCGGGTGTCATAGTTAAATTTTGTTGTACCTTTTTAAGGGGGAAAACGCAATATTGGGGTACAAAAGTTTGAAAAATGTTGTAAATTTTGGGCTATTTAAATACGGCTAAATAGCAACCTTATAGTTTCTCCCATGTTACACTTATGTACCCTCACTTGTTTTCTAGCATTTTTAAAATTGATACATTAGTACCCTTTTTTATGCGAACCTGAAAAAATTCACCCGAATCCAATATGACATTCATATGCTAATTGATTCTAAGTATTATATGAGAATAGTCAGGTTGAAAATTTTCACAAGGGTACTAATATGCCAACTTTAAACAATTTGGATAAGTAAATTCTAAGAAAACAAATGAGGGTACATAAGTGCAAAGTGAGTGAAAGTATAAGATATTTCATGATAAATAAATATCTCATTTCTTCCTTCTATTTGTATTAGGACTTTGGTGAGAACTTTATCTAGAAAAATTGAGGAGAAAAAAAAAAATGAGGTACATGAGATTTACTTTTCGTCATCAGCAGGGTATTATCTAAACGTGTCACATAGTATAGTATATGACAGATTTGAATAAAAAGGGAAGAACAAGAATAATGACAACAGTAAAGGTATTAAAGTAAAATGATATTGAAACTTTGTCCTTTGGGGCAGCAAAGTTAAAGAAAGCTGAGACTTAAGGCCTAAGGGTCAAAAACTGCCTCCAATACCTGAAGTCAAAATGGTTTTTTTTGGATAATAGATCTTTCATATATTGAAATTGGTCCCTCCAAATCTTTAAGCGTTTTGGAATTAGTTATCCAAATCTTTATATTTTAAAATTAGTTCTCCAAACGTTTAAGTGTTCTGAAAGCATGTTCGTTTTCCAACTTGGTGCTAACAAGCTAGACAGACTAATTTCAACATACTTAAAATATTTAGATTTGTCCTAATTCTATTTTAAAATATGATTTTAATAAATTTTATAAAAATATTAAGATCGTTAAAACATTCTATTAGAATAGTGATAACTATATTACTACTGCTATATATTCTACGTACACCAACATAGAGAAAAGCGACTGGGGTGGGGGGTTCAAATCTCTTTATATTTTCTGAAAGCCGATGACTCATCAAGGGGAAGCTCACACCTTCTCACTTAATAGTGTAAAAACAGTATAGGAGAGACTAGTATATTTAGCATGTAACTGTGAAATAAAAATTGTGAAAAGGAAATGCTCACATCTACATAGTTGAGTGTATTAAAATGCAAATTTAATAAAAAAAAAATCTAGATTATATACCATAATGGGTGATCAGACAGTTGAGAGGTTCTTATATGGCTCCCCTGGCCTTGGGTTCAATTCCATAGATTATTAAGAAAAGCATTCTTTATGGTACCGTTTGGCAAAGGGTTAAGTGAGGGGTTAAGTCTCTTCTTAACCTGCCAAATACAAAAAATCTATGCTAGGGTTAAAGTGAGTTAACCCTCTATAATTTGTCAAACATAAAAAATATAGAAGGGTTAAGCTAACCCCTATAGAGGGATTAAAATGAGTTAACCCCTCAAAATGAGGGGTTTATTAATACTCCTATTTAGAAGGATTAAGAGTTAACTCTTCTAATTATAAAGAAAATAGTTAAAATCATTGTTATTCCCAAACACTAAAACTGATCACAAGGATTAAAATAAGTACAATTGAGCCTTACCAATTCCCACTACTCTCATCAAAAGCCGGGAATGGACGGAGAAAGACACCACCTACAGATTCCAATTTATCCCACCACGCACCACCCACCACCGTCGGCCCCTAGCATCCACACAACCGCCCTCGACGCATAACGACGTGACCTCCCTCTTTCCACCCTATATACCGCCTTCATCGGCTCGCATGCATGTGAACCCGGCCCTCGCCACGCCCGCCACGCCGTCCCCACCTCCTGCTCCGCCTCCGCCGCCTCCACGCCGAGTCCTGATGTCTCCTCTTCGCATCTACTCTTTCTCTTCCCTCGCTCGGCCCACCGCCCTCAGGCAAGCCATCCGAATCTTAAACCTCCCCACGGCGCACACGCGACGCGCGTGAGATCGAGCAGAGGAGGTGCGAGGGTGGGGACACAATATTGGCGTCCGGCCGCTAGCTGTCGGGTTGTCGGTGGACCGGCGTGCGGCTTCTTGATTACTGTTGATGTGAGTGCGCGGCGGAAGGCGGGCGGGCGCTCGGTGGTTGTCCGTTTGCCCGTGACCGCGGACTCCTTGCGACGCGATGTTCGCCTACATTAATTGGCCAGATCTTCTTCTATATATGCTTTCACCAGCTTAATTAATTACTTGTCCCTAAACTAATCATATTTATTTGTCGCTTATCGTCTCGTGACCTCTATATTATTACTCTTGCAATTGGTCTCACCTTGCCTCCTCTTAAACTATTAAACGCCGCCCCTGCTTATTTTCTGAACTATCGAAATTCATTCAGTACCTAGTTAATTACTAACATGTGATTAATTTATTACTTTGTTTGTAGATTTTTTTTTGGGAAAAATGTTTCAAGGCCCCAAAACCAAAAATCGGATGTGGCCCAGCCCCCCCAATTATCTGCCTTAGCCTTCAGCCCTAAAAAATTGCAAAAATTGTGGGCCAGACCCAAAAGCCCATACGTATACATCTAGTGGGTGTATTTTGTTGCTACCTGCCGAAAATGCCCTCATCTCTCTCACTGAGAAAACCGGCTGAATGGGTTCTCTTGTTCGGTGATCTCTCCCAACGCATTTATGACGAAGTGACGGGGGAAAGCGGGGGGAAAAAGCGCGGGCTCCCGCCATTACTGTCTGCTTCATCATCCTTTGTTATAAATTGGTTAGTTTTATCTCTCACTCTCTCATTAATAAAATTAGGGTTTTTTTTAACTGTCTACAGCCCTTTTGCACCTAAAATCCCCTCAATTACTCCTCAACTCCTCATAATTGCCTTCATTACTGTCCTCATAACTTTCAACCACCCCTAATGGCCGCCAATGACTTGATTTGCATGGTGTCTTTAGGCGAGAATGCCATATTCGTGAAGCTAAGTTCGACAACAAGCTTTGATGAACTCCAATTTGATGTGTCTGAAAGATTGAAAGTACCTAAAGAAGCTTTATCCTTTATATTTAAATCTGAGAGGCACCCCAACCTCAGTTTTTCAGTTGACAACGATGATGATTTGAAGTGCATGTTGGAGCACAATCGAAATATTGGTTGTACGGAGATTCACATGCAAGCTGCTGTTAATGTAGAGTGTTCCACTTCAAGGAAAAATCAGATTAGGGAAATGTAAGTAATTAATGAACTCTTTATAACATTGGGTTTTGTGTGATGTAAACATTGTTATTTTTTTCTTCAACTTTCAACCATCCCTTATGGGCATCAAATCCCTCAATGTAAGTTATTAATGATTTGTAAGTAAACAATGAACTCTGTCAGGAACAGGTCTATGTGTGATGATAAGCCAATTGTGATTTCAGGTTTCGATGCTAACTTGGGAAAAAATAGTTGTCATCTCTGATGGTTAGATGTTAACTCTTCATCTTACAGGTTAATTTTCCAAGAGATATGTTAACCTTTACATGAACATGTTAATTGTCGTGGGAACATGGTTAATTTTACACCCAGTTAGTCAACTTTTGTTGTACTATGTTAAGGTTTACGGAAAATGGTTAATTTTACACCCAGTTAGTTAACTTTTGTTGTACTATGTTACCTTTGGTCCTACTACTGTTAACTTAAATTATCAGAAGATAATATAACATATTGTCCATGATATCTCACTGGTTGATTAATTTGTGCAGTAGTGATGCCTCTTTGAATGCAGAATATAGTCCTCCTCCTCAAGGAAATGCATCCAATTCAGAGAGAATCCAAAATGATTTCCCGGCTGGTGAGATTGTAATGAGAGCTGATGATATTCTCAACAACACTTCCAGCATTCCTCAATGGTGGCACACAGCATTAACTGAAAAGGGGCAACAATTTGAGACTGTAAACGAATTGAGACTAGCTTTGCAGTACTATTCCATGGCGAAAAAATTTGACTATGAATTTGTAAAGAATGAACCCAAACGTATCCGAGTATGTTGTCGATATAAGGAGACATATGGATGCCCTTGGATGCTCTTTGCATCTCCTGTTAAGTATGGTAAAAGAATTGAAATCAAAAGGTTTGTGAATGAACACGGTTGTGGACAACATGCTAACTTGTCAGGGCAATCACGGGCATCTCGTAAATTCATAGCAGCCCAATTACGACCGGTATTAAAGGCGCGACCTGAAATCCGACCAATTGATGTGCAAAAGGAGTTCCGCACTCGATATGGATTGAGACTTGAATACAATAAGATATGGTGGGGCAAAGAAAGAGCGCAGGAGGATATGTATGGTGATAGTTATTAGGCTTATGATCAATTAAGATGGTAAAATTTACAGTTATTTTATTAAGTGTACAAATTTTTATCATAGCCGCTTATAGTACAATTGTTAGTTGTTGATTTATCATGCAATATCTTATCCTTAGATGTTTCATGTTAGTTTTCATTGATATGTTCCAACTGTCATTGTGGAATGTTATGTTTTATGAAAACTTGTGAGCTTTTATGTTAATATATTATCCTAATGTTCCAATGTATTATGTTGATTTATCATGCAATATCTTATCCTTAGATGTTTCATGTTAGTTTTCATTGATATGTTCCAACTGTCATTGTGGAATGTTATGTTTTATGAAAACTTGTGAGCTTTTATGTTAATATATTATCCTAATGTTCCAATGTATTATATATGCTTGAGCAGAAGCTACATTGTTGTACAGGTATGAGCAAAAGGTGAAGGAAACGAATCCAGGAAGCTACATATGCATTGACCAGAATGAAGGAAGGTTCAAAAGACTGTTTATATGTTATGCCGCTTGCATCGTTGGTTTCTTAAATGGGTGTAGACCCCTATTATTTTTGGATGGGACCTTTTTGAAAGACAGATACAAAGGCATGCTCCTGAGCGCCATAGCATACGACGGAGACCAAGGGATATTTCCGGTTTGCGTATTGTATATGTGATCAGGAAAATGTTGATAATTGGAGATGGTTCCTTCAAGGCTTGTGGTCCATACTGTATGAAAGGTTAGACCCGTACAATCCTCCCCACCAATTGGTAATTATTTCTGATGCCGACAAGGGGATTCGAGAAGCCGTGAGAGAATATTTCCCTGAAGCAATCCACTCACGATGCGTTCTGCACCTAGTTGAAAATTTTAGAACAAAGCTAAAGGATTTGGGATTGAAAGCAAAGGACACACAAGTTTTGGGGAGTTTGCTCCAATCTGCTTGCTATAAATACACTATAGCGGAATGGAACGACTACATGAAGGAAATTTATGAGATGGCTCCAGTCGCATATGAGATTGTACTCTGTTATTCGCCAGAGAAATGGGCGAATGCATTCTTCCCTGGCATCAGGTAATGCATTCATCTTAGATTATGACGTTTTGCAGTTGATGTTAACTATTCTACATATATGTGAATTTTTCTTTCTATAGGTTAACTTTGTCTGATATATGTTAACTTTCAGCAATATATGTTAACACTGATGTTTTTATGTTAACTTTGAGCAGTAAAGGTTAAGTTTTGTTGTTACGTGTTAATTTTATTACATATTGGATGCCCATCATACTATTAATTATTTTGTGCTTTGCAGATATGGTCATGTAACCTCTAATGTTGCAGAATCCTTTAACAGCTCGATTGTTACGTATCCTGCAAATGATAGAGCATATCCGAAAACAAATTATGAGTCGCCTGAACAATAGACGGATAATGGCTGATAAGTGGACAAGCTATCTGTGCCCTAAAGCTGAGAAGATTGTTAGAGAAAATATGGAAAGAGGACGTACTTTAGAGGTTAAACAATCTAGAGATGATATATTCGAAGTGCAGTCACATAGAACTACTCACGTTGATTTGGAGAAGAGGACGTGCACTTGCCGGTCTTGGGACGTAACCCGTATTCCTTGTGTGCATGCTTGTGCAGTCATTATTTATATGAAAAGAGACGTATATCAATATTGTGATTGGTTCATGTCCGTAGAAGCGTTTAAGAAGAGCTACGACGAAATATTATATCCCATCCCAGATTATGAGAAGCGGAGTGTGTCCAGGGATGAAATACAGATTTTGCCACCAATTACCACTAAGAGGAGGGGAAGAAATAAAACAAGACGCATAAACAACAGAACCATTTACAAACGTCCAGTCAAATGTTCTCGGTGCAAAGTTGATGGTCACAATCGAGCAACCTGTAACGAGCCCATCTGGTGACTAGTGTGTTTCTGTTTCTTACAACAATACTTTTGTATGAGACAGCAAAGGTTGTTTTTAAGTGGTTAAGTATATAGTGGTGGACTTTTGTAATCTGTGATAATGATCGACTAATCATTTTGTTCATGCTAGCAATATCTAAAAGCAAGGCTGAAAGATGTTAACGGATTTGTGCTTGTTCATCTTAGATTTTTCAAAAAGATATTGATTTTAAATTGGCCAAATGTCCAACATCTCATTCACTGTTCTAACGGCTAACTGTCCATCATACTGTGCTAACAGCTTCATTACAACGGCTAGTTTCTTGTTCCTTATGCAATATATAATGTGCCCATGGACAAGCTAAATTTAAATGTATGTTCTATCTTCCCTGCACTCGGAGTTTGAGAGAGTGAGATGAGAACATCAGAGATATCTCAGTCACAAGAAGAGGTGTGTTGTTTCTGTCAAATTCCAACACCCATGAGGCTGTGCAAAAATGGGAAGTAGCACTCGACTATTTTCCTGAGATGTTCTTAGAAAATCTTAGTCATTGCTCGCTGGTACGTGGCGCCTGCGTTCTTTAGACCGAAGGGCATCACCGTGTAGCAAAAGACACCAAGAGGCGTTCTGAACGCTGTATGCTTCTCATCATCTGGGTGCATTTTGATTTGGTTATATCCTGAGAAACCATCCATAAAAGACATTCTCTCAAATCCGCATGTATTGTCGATAATGACATCCGTGATTGGGAGAGGAAAGTCGTCTTTTGGACATGCCGTATTCAGGTCCCTGAAGTCGATGCAAATCCTGATTTTACCGTTCTTCTTCATGACTGGAACGATATTGGCTAACCAATCTGGATGTTGCTCCTCTCGGATAAATCCTGATTCGATCAATTTCTTAACCTCTGCCTCAATGGCTTCCATAATCTGCGGACGAACCCGTCTTTGCTGTTGTTTTTCAGGTTTGGCGTCCGACTTGATATCGAGGCGGTGCATTGCTACATTGGGGTCGAGCCCTGGCATGTCTTCATAGTTCCAAGCGAAGACGTCAATATACTCCCTGATGAGAGCAATTAACTCCTCCTTCTCATTTGGGGGAAGGCTGTCACTGATGAATATAGGCTTTGGGTTGGCCTCGTCACCCATGTTAACTTGGACTATTTTATCTTCAGTGGGTGGTTCTCTTTGTTCGAACCTATCGCCGTACTGCATGTTTAGGTGATGAACCCATGGATCTTCCTACGTTGGCATTTGATCGTCGTCTTCTATCGTCACAAGATTGACCGTAGTCATATGCGACATCAGTTTCTTGAACACCTCCCCCAAACTTGCGTCGGAATCCCCAGCTGAAGAATCAGAAGAGTATCCGTTCTTAGTTTTGTTAGCAATTTGATCGATAATTTGCCAACCACATTCATCATCAGACGAGAAAACATAGCCTAAGCCTCTTTTGTGACGGTAATAATCATCCGGTTTCCCTTTTGGCACATATGCTGCTTTAGCTGGGATACGGGAACCTCGATCAAAGTACAAGCCTTCTCCGAGTGTGAAATCATATCCCTGTTTTTCCATGAGCTTGCGCGCTTCAGGACTTTACTTAGATAAATGTCGACCAGGTTTATCTTCCTCTTCGTCTTCTCTTAGGAAATGATCTGGTAATGGAAAATTCTCTCCTTTACCATAAATCACCTCTTTTTCGACTCCTGTTTTGGCAGGCACGACCAGGGTTGTTCCGAAGGAATGCTGGAGGCGTTTCTTTGTTACATAAGATGATCGGAGCGGCATATGTAAATCAGGATTATCGTGTAGTCCTTTTGTCGCATCATCAAGAGACAACGAGTACTCTAAATCATCTTTTATTTCAATATCGGCAAGTTGCCAGTTATAACTTACCTCTGACGATTGTTCATCGTCAAGATTGATTACAAAGGGTACAATGTCATTTAAAACAAAACCACCATTGTAATCGAATCCGGCTTCGGAATCAGCTTCTTCTCCGCTGTCCGTGCCCTGGACCGATGGTTCCGTGTCGGATTCGTTACCATAGAGGAGAGAATCAGTGAAATAATTCTCAAACCCTTTAAATGGTTGTTTATCCGCGACCACCGTCCTGACCCTTCCACCAGTGTCGACATATTTCAGACACTGATGTAGGGTGGAGGGAACTATAACATTACTATGGATCCAAGGCCGACCCAGTAGTAAGTTATATGATGTCTCAGCATCAATCACGTAACACGTGACCTCCGTCTTCAGATCACCCATTTGGCACTTTATCCGGATCTTTCCCAAAGGCCTTGACCCGCTAGTGTTGAATCCGTAAATGACCGTGCCTGTAGACGCCAATTTGCTGACTGGAATACCAAGGCTATGCATAAGGCGAAGCAGCATAATGCTCACAGCGGAACCCGGATCCACTTGGATCCGGTTGACTTCGCTGGAGCCAATGTATCCGATGAAATATAGGGGCCGATCATGGTTCGAATTCTTCGTCTGCATATCCTCTTTGGTGAAGGTGATACAGGGAAGGTTTTTGGCCGCTATATTGCATTGTTGAACTGACGGTTCTGGCTCTTCCGGTATCGGCTTGATCCGAGTGAAGAATACTTCAGAATCAGCCAAGGCTTCTCGTAAGGCTTCCCTAGTCTCCTTAGACAACCGCAGCAACTCATACAACGTTATCCGCGCTGGAATATTGGCTAATTGAGCCATAATATCGAAGACGCGCGGAGTTTTCGAACTCTCCGGTTTATCCCTTCCAATCGGACAACTGAAACGAGACTGCTTTGGATTCTGTATTTCCTGGGTTTTTTGTTTATCTGCCGGCTGTCGTCGAGCATCTTCAATCGGTTTAGGAACCGTAATCACCCCCAGCTCTGTGAGAGTTTTGGCTGGTCCCCGTTTATTCACCCCCTGCTCACTAGGTGGTAGGACTTGCCTTTGCCCTTTCTTTTCGAGGAAGTCGCCCACTGTTCGTCTTCAATTAGATCGGGATGAACCCAGAGGATTTCGCCGTTTGGGGCTGTGTGTGGCACAAGTCCTTTTTGGCGCTGTCCATGTGGGTCATCGTTCACTGTCTTCATCCCTACTTTGGTGATGCGCTCTGGTTTGAACCATGTTGTGGGCACCGATCCAAAGCTGATTGACACCGCATTTGCTCCGACATTCTTGGACGGCTTCGGGGTTATGACGCCTACATCAATTAGCGCCTGGATCTTGTCCTTGAGGTGGTAGCACGACTTGGTAGGGTGATGGACCGCTCTATGGTATGCGCAATACTTCGGATCCGTCACTTTGCTAGCCCCTTCTTGATCCACGATTGCCGGCAGCTGAATTTTGTTATTTTCCAACAGGTACTTAAAGATGCCGGGAACTTCGTCATCTTTGAAGGAGTACACCTTGGGGAATCTTGGCTCTAAAGATTTCTGCTTCTGAGGCCGTTGTTGCCATTGTCCCCGAGGTTGTTATGATGCTTGTTGCTGCTGCTGTTGCTGAGGTTGCAATTGGAAAGTTTGATTAGCATCAACTGCATTAGCATGTGCCTTACCTTTCCCTCGTGGGACGAAATTTTGCTATGGAGCATTCGTCGCCGGTTGGCCTCTTTCCGCCTTCTTCCTTCTGAGGAATCGCTCGGCTTGCTCTCCTCGGACCTTCAGATCCTTCCATGTCTTGGATGGTGCCGTCCCCATTGCTTCCAACACGTCCAGCGTGAGGTTGTTGTGGCAAGTCTGGAGAATGAATTCCTCGGTAATCGGGTCCCGACAGTTCATCGCCTTGTTCCGGAACCTTTTGACGAAGGTGTTAACCAATTCCCCGTCTTTCTGCTTCTCGTCAAGCAATGACCCGATGGATATCTCTGTGTCGTCGTCGAAGAAGTTGGCGAGGAACTTTGTCTCCATGTCGTCCTAGCTGTTCACGCTTCCTGACTTGAGGCGGTGATACCAATCGAAGGCGGCTCCGCGAAGAGTGCCAACGAAGGACCGTACCATCAGAGGCTCATTACCAGAGATAACCCCCAGGTGCGATTTAAAATAAATCAAATGCTGAGTGGGTGAACCCATCCCATTAAACGGCGTGAAGTTAATTAGGTTGAACTTCGCCGGATATGGGATCGATTCCCACGCTCTGGGGTATGGACAGGGAATGCATGTTTTCTTCATCTCTTGAGCGGAAATCAATGTATTGATTTTGCTCTCGAGGTTCTTGATCTTCAAGTTTTCACCTGTGTTTTCGCTAGCATTCTCATTACCACCCCCTGCATTGACGGGAGGATTATTGGCATTATGCGTCTCATTCGCATTTGTGTCCTCTTCTTCCAGATTAACCTGGTTACGACGACTTGGCTCGGCTTGCTGGTTCGTCAATGCTTGGATTTGTTGGTCATGCATTTCTCTCATGTTCTGCATGGCCATCTGCATTTCGAACCTGAAGGCCTCCTGTTGTTTAGCCATGGCTTCTTCGAGCATCTTGGCCACTTGTTCTGCACTTATCATGAGTGCCTCGCGGGGTTGTCCCTCGCTGGATACCGTATTGTCTGATGCAACCGCAGATCCAGCATCAGATTCTTCATCTTCTGAAGGCAGTCTTGTCCGAACCCTACATAAGTTCCTCGTGTAATGGCTCCAGACTGCAGACGAGTTAGATACCGGGTACTAGCGGAATTGACTCGGGATTATCCCGTGTCGATGCCCTTTTGCTGGTCATATTGGTGGTGACCCTCGGAAATTCTCCATCTTCGACTATCCTTCTACTTCGTCGGAAACGCCTAGGCCTTGGTTTCGGCGTTTTGGTACTGAGCCTTTCGAAAACCGAAACTCGTTCGGGGACCGCCTTGATACAGTTGCATTCAGACAATACTGCTCGAATGAGTTTGGAACAGGGGCATTGAGTTTCCTGTTCTCGGGGACTCCTTTTCTTGGTTTTACTCGTACCCCCAGCATGATAGTACAACTCGTCTGCTTGAAGATCAGAGTAATCTATCGTGTGTTGGCACGACTTCTCAGGTATAACACTATCGTCATCAGACGATAATGTTTCTTTCTGAGGGCGAACTACCTTCTTCGGGCCTTCAAGAGTCACACGCCTCGAAACCTGCCTTTTTGGGCGTGAGTTCTCGGCGGGCTCTCGGACTTCAATGCGCAAATTGGTGCGCGGCTCCTTGTCGTGTTGAGGGTAGCGGCGACCCCCAGCATGTTGAGTCGTTCGGGGCTTCTTCATTGGGCCCAAACGCTCTTGAACTGGAGCCTTGCCTCGCTCATCGGGAAGTGGACCGAGGCGCTCCAAAACTGGCTTCTTCTTTCGGGATGATTCTGCGTGATCTCCCGGAGTAGTTGCTGGAATTATCGGCGATATGGGTTGTTTCGCCGGAGGTTGAACTTTGGTTGGAGACTGCTTCGGCCTCCACACTTGGCGGGTTGATGGCGGCTTTTTGGCCACTCTTTCTTCCTCCAATTTCTTGGCCTCCTGCACAAGAATTTTTGCTTGTGCGAGTAGCGCGCGGCGTTTGTGAATCCGCTCTTCAAGTGTCGAACGGTTCCGTTTGACCCGGATCCATTCGTTCGTTGGCGGCTTGGAGGAGCTGCCATTCTTCAGTTGTTGAGGCTGTTTGCCTCTCCTGTTCTTCAGATCCGCGTTGTAGCGGACTCTGTCTGTAGACTCCATCGCCTTAGCTAACTGCCGCGCAAGGCGTTGATGTCGTCTCTGGCGGGCTCTCTTTGAGAGAGTCACAACGCCGTCAACAGTAGAGGCGTCGGCAAGAATAGGTTTGACCTCGTTGGAGGTCGGTGGAACTTCACCCGACGCAACTTTGGCATCAGTTGGGGTGAGAGCTTCGTTGGCGTTCTGAACTTCTTCAAACCAACGAACTTTTCTCCTGGAGGAGAACTTCTTGGACTTGCGGGGGGAGGTGGATCCGGACGAGGATGACAGATACTCCTCAAACTTGGCCTGATCGAATTCATATTCGACCTCCTCCTCGACCGGGATTGAGATCCGCGGCTGCGACGTGACGATCTCGGCAGCGAGATCGGTGGCTCCCCCCGTGGGCGCCCGACTGTTCGCGGGAAAAATTATAGCTTTCATTGATTCCATTGCACACTCTTTGATAACAGTTAATCGGTTACAAAGATCCGGTCTTTTTATAAGATCCGGTTACAACAAAATCAAAAAAGAAATAAAAATTACAACTTTCTCCTTTTGTGTCGAACGAATCGCGAGCTCCTGTTTTGCGGTCACTCGCTTTTGTGGGTTCTTCGCATGCGCCGGAGTTTATCCATGGACCACCGCGTGATCTAGATCCGGTCGGATCTACGCAGTATGACGGGTATTATTTCGCAAAGGAAATAATAGCCGGGGGGGATTAATTCACCAAGGAAATAATCGCCCTAGTTCTCGGGATTAAAGGCCAAGCTTTGATCCGGAGGATGACTACGTAGATCTGATATCCGGTTCCTCTCAAACTCTTGCCTTATTTGGCGTTGACGATCGCCGAGCACCGGATCTGGATGAGCAAGTCCTCAAAGTCCCAAAGCTTCAATCTTTTTTAGTTCTGAGCCATGAATCCAGCAGAGCTTCGCCTCCAAAATTTCCCACCCTCCAAAAATAAGCCAAGGCCTCTTATTTATAGGCTCTCAGATCTGTGCCTTGGCACAGATCTGGGCCGGCCACCTAGCCACCTATAGGTGGCTCGGTTTTGGCCGAGTCCCCTTTGGTGTTTGGGTTTTGCCCTTTTTTTTGGTCTCGTGGTTGATTTGGACTCTGAGTTGTTGATCTGAATCCTGATTTGGCAGTAAACCCGCTTCGTTGTTGATCCGGACTCTGATTTGACAGTCCGAATCCCAATATGGCAGTAAATCCGCCTCGGTGTTTGAGTTCAAATCCGTTCTATGGTTGGATGACTCGTTGACTCACCGAACTGTTGGCTTGATTCCACACGCGAATGGATACATTCTGTTGCTTACGTGCGATTTGTTAACCTCGTCGCCTCGTTAATCCGCTTCGTTGTGTGTCACTTGGCTTCGGCGTTGTGGACTGACGCTCGTGTTTGGATATGTCGTCCGATGGTTCGTCGGTTTGTGTCGAGCTGTGCTAAGGGACCTATTAGCAATTTTATACGCCTACAGGATCTACACACTCTTTTGTATCACCTCACTTTGCTAGGAATTTTCCCAATTCACCGACACTATTAAGTAGTGAGATAATTGTGTCCACACCTATGGGTGGTAGTCTCCTAGCAACATATGTTTATGAGAATTGTGGAGTTTTAGTGAATGATCATGTCATGAATGCAGACCTTGTATGCCTAGACATGTCAGATTTTGATGTTATCCTAGGAATGGATTGGTTAGCATCTCATCATGCAACTATAGACTGTTTGAGAAAACTGATAAAGTTTAAACCACAAGCGGAGGCGAGTTTTGTTTTCCAAGGGGAAAGTAGAAGACCACTCACGCACCTAATCTCATTTATGAAGGCTAATAAATTGTTGAGGCAAGGTTGTAGTGGATATTTAGCTTGTGTGATAAGTGACCAATTGAATGAGAAAAAGCTTTCAGATATACTTGTTGTAAGAGATTACCCGGATGTCTTTCCAGAAGATTTGCCAGGATTGCCTCCAGATCGGGAGATAGAGTTTGCCATAGACTTGGTCCCAGGGACCACTCCTATATCTAAAGCCCCTTATAGATTGGCGCCAGTTGAGATGAAGGAACTAAAGGAACAACTTCAAGAGTTATTGGATAAAGGATTCATTAGACCCAGCGTGTCTCCATGGGGAGCACCAGTCTTATTTGTGAAAAAGAAAGATGGGAGTATGAGACTCTGTATAGATTACAGAGAGTTGAATAAATTGACCATTAAGAATAAGTATCCACTCCCAAGGATAGATGATCTATTTGATCAGCTTCAAGGAGCTCAATATTTTTCCAAAATTGATTTAAGGTCAGGGTACCATCAGTTAAAGATTAAGCCTGAGGACGTAGCAAAAACAGCATTCAGGACTCGCTACGGTCACTATGAATTTTTAGTGATGCCTTTTGGACTGACTAATGCGCCGGCCGCATTCATGGATCTGATGAATCGGATATTCAAACAATATTTGGATCAATTTGTGGTGGTTTTCATTGATGACATATTGATCTATTCTAAGAGTTACCAAGAACATGAAGAACATTTGAAGATTGTATTGCAAATCCTAAGAGAGCAAGAGCTATACGCAAAGTTTAAGAAGTGTGAATTCTGGCTAGAAAATGTGATGTTTTTAGGCCATGTGATCACAAGAGATGGGATATCCGTGGATCCAGCGAAGGTTGAAGCTGTCGTGAACTGGCCGCGTCCCACCTCAGTGACTGAGATTCGTAGCTTTTTGGGACTAGCAGGATATTATAGAAGATTTGTTAAAGACTTTTCCCAATTAGCAGCCCCTTTAACTTATTTGACTCGTAAGAATGTCAAGTATAATTGGAGTGAGAAATGCGAAGAGCATTTTCAGGAGTTGAAGAAACGGTTGGTAACTGCTCCCATCCTCACTATCCCTACGAGTTCAGATAAGTTTGTGATATATAGTGATGCATCTTCCAGAGGTTTAGGTTGTGTTCTAATGCAGAATGAGAAGGTAGTGGCTTATGCCTCCAGGCAATTGAGACCTCATGAGAAGAATTACCCCACTCATGATCTGGAATTGGCTGCTGTGATTTTTGCCCTGAAGATATGGAGACACTATCTATATGGGGTATCATGTGATATTTATACAGATCACAAGAGCCTAAAGTATATATTTACTCAGAAGGAGATTAACATGAGGCAAAGAAGGTGGTTGGAATTGCTGAAAGACTACGATGTAAATATTCTTTACCATCCAGGTAAAGCGAATGTAGTAGCAGATGCTCTCAGTCGGAAGAATCATATTGCATCAGCTTGTTTGCTAACTAAACAAACCGAGTTAAGTAAGGAGCTTGAGAGAATGGAGATTGAAGTTAGAAAGTATTCTTCTGGAATGAAGATTTGTCAAATAAGCCTACAACCTACTTTGTTGGACCAAATCAAGGAGCGACAGAAGGAAGACAAGGAGCTATGTGAGATAAGGAAGAAGGTGGAACAAGGAAAATATTCAGACTTTAAGATTCAAGATGGTGTTTTGAAGATGGGTAATCACCTTTGTGTACCCAATGATGGGGAGCTTAAGGATCAGATATTAAGAGAAGCTCACCAGACCCTATATGCTCTTCATCCGGGTAGCACCAAGATGTATCAGAACCTCCGACAAAACTTCTGGTGGAACCTCATGAAGGAGGAGATAGCTGAATTTGTATCAAAATGTTTAACATGCCAGCAGGTGAAGATTGAACATCAGAAACCATCAGGACTATTACAACCTTTGCCCATTCCAGAATGGGAATGGGATCACATCACCATGGATTTTGTTACTGGACTACCCCGATCAACAAAAGGAGAGGATGCCATATGGGTGGTAGTTGACCGCCTGACCAAGTCAGTGCACTTCATACCCTACAAGATGTCGTATACCATGGAAAAGTTGACCAGCTTATACATTGAAGAGATCGTGAAGCTCCACGGGATTCCCATATCCATTGTATCAGATCGAGACCCCCGTTTCACCTCAAGATTTTGGAAGAGCCTACATCAAGCTTTGGGGACTAAACTGAAGTTCAGCACTTCAGCACATCCTCAAACTGATGGACAATCTGAGAGAACGATACAGACCATGGAGGACATGCTGAGAGCTTGCACCTTAGATTTTGGAGGCAATTGGGCTACGCATTTGCCGCTAGTAGAGTTCGCCTTCAATAATAGCTTTCATTCTAGCATTGGCATGGCACCTTATGAAGCCCTATATGGGAGGCGATGTAGATCCCCTATCTGTTGGGAAGAGACTGGTGATCGTCGATTACTTGGACCAGACGTAATCCAGGAGACGACTGAGAAGATCCAAACTATTCGGCAACATATGCAGACAGCCCAAAGTAGGCAAAAGAGCTATGCAGATCGTCGACGCAAGGACCTAGAATTCCAGGTTAGTGATCATGTGTTTCTAAAGGCTACACCAATGAAAGGAATAACAAGAGGTGGCAAGAAATGCAAACTCCGTCCGAGATACCTTGGGCCATTCGAAATTTTGGAGAAGATCGGACCTGTAGCCTACCGGCTAGCCTTGCCCCCAGAATTGGAGAAGATTCATAACGTGTTCCACGTCTCAAACCTGAAAAAGTACGTACCAGACCCCAGACACATCATTTCACACCAAGCCTTGCCCCTGCGGGAGGATCTATCTTATGAAGAACGACCGGTTCGAGTGCTAGGCTATAAGGAGAAGCAGCTGAGAAACAAATCCATATTGCTGGTTAAAGTTTTATGGAATAATCGAGGCGTTGAGGAGGCAACATGGGAACTAGAATCTGAGATGCGAAAAATATATCCACATTTATTTTGAGGGTACGTAAAAATTTCGGGGACGAAATTTCCTTAAGGGGGGAAGTATGTAACATTCCAAATTTTTTTTTTCCTTTCATTGATCGGATACCGTTACCGATACCAATTCATATTTTAGTAGATGCTTTTCTTCATTGCATCTCATATAATCTTCTAGTATGAGAATTTAACTTAGCTAATTCTCATATTGTGATCTAGTTAACTAAGTCATAGCATGCATACAAACTTAGCATGTAAACCTAAGTTAACCATGCTTTAAACCTTGATTAGAGATAACCAAATCATTAAATACCTAATGTGAAACTCTCTAATTAACATAGTTATTATATTTGTTCAGCCATGTTAGTGGGGGAAATTTTGCATAAAACCCCTCAACTTTGGCCAAATTGAGGATTTCTCTTCACATGGGCTTATATATATGTGCCCTCCACCTCTCACTTTGCCATTTAAGAAGAAAAATCTCTTAAAAACCTCCTCCCTCTCCTCTGAACGTCTCCAGCACCTCTCCTCTTAAAAAAAAAATCCAAATGAAGAAATTCTTTCTGTTCTAAAAACGAGACTTTTGTGGCTTTCATTTGAGTCCCTGTTTGTTTAATTCTGAGATCATTTACTAGTTTAAAAGTATGGTTTAACTCAGTGCATGTGTCTGAAACTGTCTGCCTGAGCTATTTCCTTTGTAAAGAACATATATCTCAACATATACCATGCATGCATGAAATTCTTTCTGTTCTAGAAACTACATATTCGTGGCTTTAATTTGAGATCTTGTTTGTTTAATTCTAAGATCATTTACTAGTTTAAAAGTATGGTTTAACTCAGTGCATATGTCTGAAACTGTCTGCCTGAGCTATGTCCTTTATAAAGAACATATATCTCAACATATACCATGCATGCATGAAATTCTTTCTGTTCAAGAAACTACATATTCGTGGCTTTCATTTGAGATCTTGTTTGTTTAATTCTAAGATCATTTACTAGTTTAAAAGTATGGTTTAACTCAGTGCATGTGTCTGAAACTGTCTGCTTGAGTCATGTCCTTTGTAAAGAGCATATATCTCAACATATACCATGCATGCATGAAATTCTTTCTATTTCTAAAACTAGACTCAATTGTATTTCTGTTGATAGGAGTTTGAATTAATTTGAATAACGTTTGGTAGGCCTAAACCTAGTTCTAATAGCTAGCGTATGTGCTGGAAATTCCAGTCTACCCCCCTGTGTTGTTTTGCATGTAACATGCATTTTAAAAATGCAAAATTGATGAAACTCATGGGACATGGAAGCTAATCCATAATATTACTTACATACCAAGTATGAGCTCTTTGGGATATAGTTAAGTACCCGAAATAAATTATTCATCCCAAATGATGATCTCTGTTTTTCTGCTACAGTTTTGATAGGTGTAGTTTTCTGAGAGCATGACTCTTACTATACACCATGCATTGATGTAAAAGTTTTATATTCTGAAATTAGACTCATAATGGAGTCATTTGAGACTAGTTTCATGCATTTTGGACATCAATTGCTGTACCATCTATTCACCTAAATCTGCTGCATGTACACTACTTAAGGTTGCTGTGCATATTAGAGATATTAGATGCAATCATCTAGGGTGTAGCTTATACATTGATATAAGTTTTAAGTTAAAGTTTTAAAAGACATAGTGTCTAGAATCTCATGTGGGTATACATGTATATTTTAAAAGACATAGTGTCTAGAATCTCATGTGGGTATACATGTATATATAGGACAGAGAATCTTGGATTCATTCGTTGGCCGAGAGGATCCCGACATAATCGGTAGGTAACCTTTCATTGTTTCCTCTCAAGTCTTTGAGAGTTCGATTGATTACTTTCTTGAAATTCCTGCGAGTTAGTTTCCCATGCTAATTGTATATCTTATCACTTTTATAATATTCCTATTTGATTCACCTCATGCATGGGCTCGTTGTTGATTGGTTAATCATTGCTATCCTAATGTTGTTTATTTTAGTTTTATACCTTCGATATCCTTGAATGATTTCATTGCAACAATTCGAATTGATTCGATGGTTCAACTATTGATAATGATAGTATTCCTCTCTTCGTTGATGCTTGATTATCTATATTCATGGATTATGCCCTGTGTGAAGTAAGCTTCACCGGTGGGTGGTAACGATATAGTGTCCCGGTGGGACAATTCCCTATGTGAGGACGCTCACCGGTGGGTGTATAAAGGCATGCGCGGTTTATTGATTATCCCATGATTGGGGAGTTTGGAATCCTGAATATTAGACCTTGATTATTCATCTTTACATGTTATTTCACTTCGGCCAATGATTATGATATAAGAATGGCAACTTAATGTTGAGATCCCGTTGTTCAAGTTTGATATTTATGTCTATCATTTTCATTCGTTCCCTTGGATTGTACCCGAGATTTTTATGGTTACCTATTGGGTCTTAGGCTCACCCCTATTGTTTCTGAATCCACTCGCAGGTCATACAACTGGCAAGGATAAGGGCATTGCAGACCCTGAATTTGAAGATTAGCTCCAGAGGAAAATCTTAATAGGGGTTAATTTATGTTCACTTTTGTAGTACCTTTGACTTATAAAACATGTATTAATGTTGTAGCCACTGCTATTATTGTAATGTTTTGTATTACCCTTTAGTTCTCTTCTATTTTGGTATTCAATGGACTCTGCTGTCAACCTCGTGATCTTGGGTATTGCATATGCATCTCTACTGCTTTATTTTTCGCCCTTCAGTATATCTATGTTGTGATGTGCATAAAGATTTAGCAGGTCGACCCTTCTTATTACAGATAGGTCATGCTCAAATTTTTATGTACCTCCCAGAGGAGGGGCGTTACAAATACAATCAATGATATATAAGTTAAATCAAAGAAAACATAGTTGTAAAAATAACAACGCATAAAATAATGACCGGTACGGGAAAAGAGAGGTTATACAAAGAGAGGGTAATCACGAAGCGATGGGACAAGAACCGTGGAAAACTCTGGAGTCAGAGAGTGATAAGATAGGGATGAAACGAAATCTATTAAGAAAATAGGATAATGGCTCAAGAATAGTCTCACGGATAAAATATGATATGCATCTAAATTATCTATTATATTCTCACTGGTAGGAACTCAGGACAGTGACCTGCATGGGCCACCACTAAAACCTATCACGTCCACCTCTCAAAGTACTCGGGAATCGAAACGTGAACAAGCCAGCGACATATTAGATTAAGGAGAATAAATAAAATAAACATTTCTCCTCAACCTAATACGCTAAGCGTCAAGAAATAAATATAATGCGAAGTCCAGGTCCCCGATCATAGTTAGCAAGAATATAATAGACAAACTCAGAATAAAATATCCATATCACAAGTGAATATCATCCAAGACATAATAATATTCGGGTCAACATGCTCTTATACAAAACTGAACAACTGAATGCTGAAGAGATACAAAAATACATCGATCAACGAAAAAAAGAACTACAAAAGTAAACTAGGGCCATCAACTAATAAAATAAAAGACTAGGCTTTGACTTTTTCTTCTGCTTTGTCTGTAAAGCACTCCTGCTGAGAATATCCTGGGTCTGACACATCTCCAAGTTGGACATGTCCTTCCTCTAAGTCTGACGTACACCAGAGAAAATAGGTATACGTCAGCGTGCATGACACACGACAAGACCCCACAAAAGAAAAGAACGAACGAAAACCCAATGTGAAAAACGATACAACAGAAATGATAAAGAAACGTGCAACTGAAAAATCCAACAAAATCAACATGCAAGTTCACTACTAAAACATGATAAACATAAAGCTAACTGCGTACGGTAACCAGGTCGAATACTAGCCATCCTAAAAACTCACTAGTCCACATCTCACATAGAGTCAACGTTCATATTACCGGATAACTGACTGTTCACAAATCCCCTACGTGCACCTAATACACCACTATACTGGATCGGTCAGAGGGCTACACGCAATCCGATTTTAACCTAGTTCGAACTCAAGCTAAACTCGAGTGAATGTCAAATTCACGGACCAAAGTGACTACACTAGCTTCACTTTGACCCAACAAACTGTAGGCTGTCTAAAAATCACAATAGATAGCTGATTCCCTATCAAACACCGATAATGGAAGTTATAATCTGACGACTTCCAGAAGGCTATAATTTGAAGACTTTCACGTAGATCGATGAAGGTTACAATCTGACAACCTTCACAACAACTGATAAAAACTCTAATCAACAACCTTTACAATCAACATCAGGAGTTATAATCTGACGACTCTCACATATCAAAGATAAAGATTACAAAATGACAATCTTTGCAACACTCTGACAGAAAGAGACTACAAATCGACGGTCTCTTCAAACCAAGACGTGGAAGTCCTCCCCGCATACCATCATCAAGACGCAACACCAATTCGACCGCGGACGCAGGTCAAACCTAGCTGCAAACGCAGCTCACATCCAGCTGCCAACGCAGCTCATGTTCGGCCGCAAACGCAGCCTCCGAAAGCTGCCAACGCAGCTTTCATCCGTTGCCAAACACAGCTTCCAACAAACAGCCAAATGAGCTTCTAGTCGCTGTGTCCGAGCTTTCAGATACTGCGTTCAAGCTTCCAGACACTGCGTTTGAACGCAGAATTCATACTAGAATATGGATTTTGTGTTTGACTAGTTCAAACACGAGTTGAACGGTTTCAAAACCGTTTCCCATGATCTGAGGGGATCACAACTCCACTCAGGAGCGATTTAAGGGGCGGTTACATCCCATTAGCCCCACTTAGGAGCGAATTAAGGGGGCAGTTACACCCCATAATCCCTTATAAATAACTAAAAAATCAGCTTAGTTTGGAGGCTGGATCTTTCATCCTTCTTTTTGGTAGCAAAGAAGAGATCTTTGGGGGGAATTGCTGGAGCTTTGGAGATCAGTAACAAGAGCTTTATTCATCTTTGGCTTATAGACCGATTTCGGTTAAATCGACTCTTTCATAGAGTTTCAAACTCGTTCAGAGTTCTAAAACTTGCCACACAAGTTCTCCACAACGTCAAATCGTGAGGAGAAGATCACATTCTAGTGAATTGAGATATTCGGATCGTCAACGGAGAGCAAATTCGACGCAAGCATTCGAAGGAGGCACTCCATCGCTACCGTGAAGAACCCAGAATTAAACAAAGGGGAGAATCAAGATCAATTCTCCTCTCTTTTGTAATCAGGAAATCTAATTGTAATTGAGATTAAAGGAATACAGATCAATTTTTCTTCATTTCTTTTTTACTTCAAATTTTCCACCAAACAAAAGATGGCGAGCCTGGAAGATACATGTAGGCTGTGAAAATTGCCTTAACTAAGGGAACCCGTCATTGAGAGTTCGATTCCGCCTGCATGTTGGACTCTTTAGTACGGGCCAAACCCATTTGGAGGAAGAACTCGCCTGCACGAGTCAAAGTTCCCTTAAATTCGCCCATACACTTAACTCGCCTGCACGGGTCAAATTCTCTCAAATTCGCCTACATGCTCGAACTCGCCTGCACGAGTCAAACCCATCTAGACACCAGGCTCGCCCGCACTTCCAAGATGTCAGCCAGACGACCAACAATCTCACCTGTGTACTTGGCGGCTACGAGGCCGTATACAGGGATGGGCCTTCCCATTTCCCACGATGTGAAGATAAGGACTACATTGCTTCGAGCCCCTCAAACGGCCGTCCACAGTACGAGCGACCAGTTGGATCCACGATGTAGCTATACTCGCCTGCACGCTTGGCCCACCTGCACGAGTCAAGATCAGCCAAGCAAATAACTAAAATTCGCCTGCATACTTAATTCGCCTGCACGAATTAAGTTCGTCCAAGTGGCTGAGAGTCGCCTACACGTTCGGACGACCAGCCAGGCAATCAACAGGATCGCCGAACTCGCCAGAGTACCTGACGACCGCAATATCACGTACAAGGATGGGCCTTCCCGTTCCTTGTGATGAGAGAGAGAGAAGTACAGTGCTCCGAGCCCATCAAACGGCCGCTCATGGTACAAGTGAGAAGCATGGTATCTCCCAACAGTACATGATCACATCCCTTGATTCAAAGGAGTGACCATGCCGTCTCTCCTCTATTTAAGAACCTCTCATGGCTACAGGAAAAGGGTTCGTTCATAGTTAATTAATTAATTCAATCAGTTAACCGGACCATTAGCTCTCAACTCTCGACTGAGTTGACGACAGGCTCTTTGCATGATCTTTGCATTGTAGCACCTTCTCCTAGCTTCAGGCCTTGACTGCCATCGAACTCGGAGACTTGAATTCGACCGACACGAGCTTCTACTGTGCACTGAAGCTCACCAGCAACCTGGATCGAATCGTCTAAGGGAAGCAGACTCGGTGCGAGAACTGAGCGAGGCATCCTATCGCTACCAAAGTCCCCACATTAAACAAGGAGGGCATTCCCTCCGCTTCTGTTGTAATTTTGATTCATTAGTTTATAATAAGCTATTCTTATCAATACAAACGAAACCCCCGTTTTAGGAAAAAAAAATTTACACCTACAGAAGAAGGCGACCACAGTGGGAGAAACTATTTTCTCAACCGAAATGGTGGTGGCCCACTTTGACAAGGTTGCTGTTGGGACGACCGTGGAGTCCCTGGAAATCAAGTTCGACCAAGCCAAGTACGAAGAGTACTTGTCTTCCTCCTCCTCTGGTGGCAATGCGTCCCGCAAACGCCATAGAGTCGGGCATAGAGGCCGACCTCAAACGGTCGAAGCCTCCGCACCTGAGGATTCCATCTGAGTCACGACATGGTAGCCTATTCCTTCCGAATTGATCAAGGCCAAGCCAGAGGTCAAGAGCACAGGGCAAAAGGCTGCCAGATGGGTCACCAAACAACCCTCGTAGACCCCCGCTCAGGAAGATATGGTGGTCCATCTTGGCGCAGACCACGCCGTCACGGTCCGCACGGACGCTCCTCTCTCTAGAAGAGCCCGCCAACGGCGACGACAGATCCTCGCCTAACAGGAGGCCCAAACCTTCACCTCATACGACAGCCTGAATTATTATTCGGGTCAGAAAAGTGCAAGACAGAGACGAAACCCTCCTAATGCTGGTGGGCTCGCCAAATCAGGCGAACCTTCGCGTTCAGGCGGACTTCGCTCCGGTCGTAATATCCCCCGTTTCGACGGGTCTGGTATCTTTGACAAAATTGGCCACTCGGGCAAACCAATCAAAATGGGCAAGCCTGCCCACTCAAGTGGATTCCGTTTCTTAGGTCACATTCCTGATACAAACAGACTGCCCAGAGCAGGCGAGCCTACCCGAATGGGCGAGCCCTCGAAATCAGGGGGAGCCTCACCGAGTCCACTCGACGGGTAAGCGTTGCGAGCGAATGAGCCTTAACGACAAAGACAAAATAGTAGGCGATACCTCACAAACTTGCCTGCATGAACAAAGGGTCGAAGTTCGCTTGCAGGCAGGAACTCGCCCGAGCATGAAGACTCGCCTGTCAAGGCGAACTCACCTAACTCCAACACTTAAGCACTCCACCCAGTGTACGCAAGAGAGTTCATCCAAACCTCACTCATGCGATCGCTTGGTTAACCCTTCTGATGCTGAGGGTTGTCGCCAACCACCCGCAGAAGATCTCCGGGATTACCTGACTCACAAATGCACCATACATGAGGCGAATCCTTAGTGTCACTACGAAAGGCTTATCCAAATAGTACTCGTCGACTGCCAGTGTATAGGAACGGCGAAACCTTCGGTGTTCAAAAGGCTTGCTAAACGACCTTCCTGAATGGGATCTTCTCGTCGAAGGCGTAGCCACCAAAGAAGGCGCGCCCTCGATGATTTAGAGCTCTCGTCTGCTACGGTCAACGTGACAGGGAAGGGTAAAAATGTACTTCCGGATCCTCCAGACTTGTGTTGACCCTATAGTTTTGATGATGATTTGTCAAACAATTTATCGCTAATATATTCTCTAGTTTTGTTTTTATGTTTCTCTTTACAGGCATTTTAACACACGACAATCAAGCGTTAAAGATTCAAGTTCATATGTGTGGAGTTACCTAGGTATAATAGTAGTTTACTTACATATATTGTATGTTTATATTTAAGCTCAATATGTGTACACTTAACACGATTTTTGACGTTTTCTATCATATAAATGATTTTTCATCAAACGTTGTTACAATATTTTTTATCTCATGTTTACAGCTCTTTCATGCTTTATTATATACATATAATATATGCATGATATATATTTGCATGTTTATAAGTCATATCAAAATTTTCATATTCGTAAAATACAGGTTTTACAAACACTTTTCAAAAATAGTGTGTTTTTGCAAACGAAAATTATTTTTCCAAAAATTCCTTTTCTAACATGTTCATTTTATCATTTAGAAACTTTTCTTAAAGTTTTATTATTTTTGGAATTGATTTGCTATTTTTAAAGTATTTTCAAAATCAGCCCAAAAACAGGTTTTCAGACTGTGTCAGTTTGGCGGTCGACCGCCAGGTCAACCGCACGGTCGACCGCCGATGTCATCATTGCTTTTTAACAGATATTTTTACAACGGTTCTCTGAGGGGCTTTTTGGTCATTTCAAGTTGGTTTTTGCTGAGTTTTTGAGTGGGTATAAATACCCCATTGCTGCTCTCTTTCAGATATCTAAGTTTTGTGTTTAACAAAATCTTAAGTGTGTTTAAAAGAGCTGTTTAAGCTGATTTCATCAGTCTGTTTTCAAAAGAAGTTTTCCTACTACAAGAAGAGGATTTTTAATCTCATCATCCACTGTTCTTCTTGTCTATGGAGAAGTTTTCTCTAACTCATCTTTACATATAGCTTTCTACTTAATTTTTATATCTTAGCTATATTTATTGAGTTGTATTATTTTCATTCACTGTTATCACATACACATATTGAGCTTAATATCTTCATACTATATAGTGTGGGTTGTGGAGTGTGATTTAGTGAGTGTGAGCTTCATTTGCGTTCTCGTTTGTTATTGAGAATAAACCATTGTATTTAATCTTAATTTGTGAGTATCACTTGTAATACACTTGTACACCGAGAGAAGTGTGAGGCGAGAGACGGGGTCGAATCCAATAGGAGTGGCGTCGGTTGACGAACCTAGGGAAAGGTTGCATCCAAGCACTTGAGGAGGAGGACACGGGCTAGGTTCCTACACTTAGTGTGTAAAGTGTGATTGATTAGTGATTGTGTAGTGTGAGAGTTTTCGGTGATCTTGTAAACCGAGTGTGTAGAAGTTCCGGCTTCCAAACCGGATTGTGATAGTGGATATCTCCTCGAGGTGAGGAGCGGGGACGTAGGTCGTGAGGACCGAACCTCGTAAACATATCTTGTGTTTGTGTTTGCTTAGCGTATATTTTATTTGTGCTTTTTCTTATCGTTCTTATTCTTATCTATCTCTTGCTAGAACAAATTGATCAACATAATTTTAATTGGAATTTAATCGGGATTAGATTAGCATAAGACCTTAATCACCCCCCTCTAGGGTCTAACAACTTGAACTCCTTCCTAGGACTCGGCCACCCGCTGGTTCAACACAAGCGTGACGGTATATTCCTGCACACCCGCAGTCATACGGAGTAAACATCCCACTTGATTACGCTCTCCTAGCGCCCCCTTCCAGCGATGAAGAAGAAGTTTGTTCGGCGGCGGCTACGTCCTAGACCTCGCATTCAAGCTACAACGAGCTGGCAAGAGTGCACATGGCTGATACCTCAAGTGATCAGATGATCGCCCAAAAGTTTGAAGAACATCAGGTCGCCATCGAGTCCATAAGAGACATGTTAGAGCAGCTTCTGAATAAAAAGAAGAAAAAGAAGAAGGTCACGCGTACCCCACGGAGGCCAGCGAGAGACAAGGAATGGGAGCCTACTCCTAATCAGACGACTGAACAGGAGGATAATGCTGAACTCCTGTTGGATCACTCCTCAAAGTCGTCGGCAGGAACGTCGCGCTCCGGGGTACTACCCGGGACAAGAGATTCGACGAGTTCTAAAGCCAACTCAATGCCTTAAAGCTCCAACAAAACATGAACAAACTGGGGCTGGTCAGGCCGTACCCTATCGAGTGGGACACGGTTCCCTACCCGGCAAAATTCAAACCCATCAGTTTGGTACAATTTGATGGTAAGGGCTCCCCTTCACAGCACATCTACTACTTTATGGCTCAGACCAGATTCCTCATAGGGAACGACGCCATTCTCACCCGGCTATTCATCGGCACCCTCAAAGGGTAGCCTTCGATGGTTCCGTAAGTTGGAACTAAGCTCTATTAAGTCATGGGCCGACGCGGAAAGACTTTTCCTAGCCCGCTTCTTCAATGATGATACCGAGGTGTCAATGGCCACCCTCCTAGCCGAGAAGCAAAAGAGGTCGGAGTCGGTCAACGACTTCATGAAGAGGTTCAGGAACCGATCAGTTTATTGTCGAGACCAAGTCTCCGAAGCCACGCTGATTGAGATGTGCTGCAATAACCTTTCAATCCATATTTTGTCTGAGGTTAGCGCGGTAGAAACCCGAACATGGAAAGAACTTGTTCGCTAGGGCGAACAGGTCGAGAATATGAACAAGAGGCTCGAGGCCGAAGAGCCTCACCCCTTCGCTAGGGCGAACAGGTCGAGAATATGAACAAGAGGCTCGAGGCCGAAGAGCCTCACCCCAAAAAGGGAGCTGCAGAACCGAGCGTGCCGAAGAATCCCCCTCGAGCGAGAGGAAAGGAGACCATGGTAGTTGACTCCGCTCCGGCGCCCAAACCAACCCAAAGGCCGAAACCTAGGCCATTTGAAAAACGTCCCCCGAGGCAATATGACTTCAGGGAGGACCAAGTGGTAGAAACCCTCAACACGCTCCTCAAGAGCAACAGGATTAAGCTACTGAAAGTAACCAAGCCCGAAGAGGCGAACAAAACCAATGAACCGAGCTACTGTGCATACCACAGGTTCCTCGACCACCATACTTCCAAATGCTATATCCTCAAGGATAAGCTTCAAGCCCTATACGATGCGGGAGTTCTAAAAAGGGAGAAGGTACAGAAATAGGTGACCACAAATATGATCACCCTGAGTTTTGGAAAAGATCTCCCAGAGGTTCAAGCGCCTGCGGGGGTAGTTCCTATCCCTAAGGCGATGCTGAAGATCACTAACGATGATCCTCACAATCAACGAGGAAAAGTTTTAGTGTCCCAAACCTTATCGTCAGGGAAAGTGACGTGGGTCCATTCGGACCTCCTCGGCGATGAGCAATGGACTTCAAAGCCTTCGAGGAGGACCAATGGTAAACCTTGCAACGCCGTATCCGCTATCCCAGATGAAGGCAAAACGACAATAGCCCCCCTCACCGACTCCGATGAGGACGCTGCCGCCCTAGCCAGAATTTGCCAAGAATTACCTTACCAGGGCGGAGGAGCCGGCGGGACCCTCCAGGCGGCTACCTGCAGAGACCCCTCCAAATCCCGACGGGCCTAGCTCGAGTAATCAGCCTTTCAGGTTCAATGTACTCACACAGCTGAAGAACATTCCAGCCAGAATCACCATGTACGAACTCCTGTGTCTGTCTAGGCCTACTCGGGAAGCTCTACAAGAGGCATTGGCCGACTCATAGAGGTTTTCGCCACGCACTTCTCGTCTGCAAGGGAAGAAGACGTGAGAAAGAAGTGTTTACAATGCTGTCAGGCCTCCGAGCAGTGGGTCCCCTGCATCACATTCACCCCTGAGGACATGCTAATCAAAAGCACTTCTCACGATCGACCCTTGTACTTCACGGGGTACATCGGTTCCTCCAAAGTGGATCGAATCCAAGTTGACCTGGGATCCGCGCTGAGCATTGTCCCCTTGAAACTTATGCAATACTTGGGGGTCCCCCAGAAGCGTCTTTCCGCGACAACCACGACCATCTTCGGGTTTAACGCCACCGGGACGAGGCCGCTTGGCAAGATCCGCCTAAAGTGTCGTATAGGCGACATGAAGACAGAGGTCACCTGCTACGTCATCGATCCTGAACCTTCTTACAACATGCTGCTAGGACGACCATGGATCCACAACAACCGCATTGTCCCTTCCACATTGCACCAATGCCTAAAATACGTGGATGACTACGATAGGGTGAGGACAGTAGTTGCCGAAAAACAACGCTTCAAAGGAGTCGAGAACTACTTCACGGATTCCTTGCTTTACCAAGAATCTGATGAACCACTGATCGAAGAACTCAAGAGTGGTAATGAAGTAGATAGCGAACCCGAGTACGGCGATAGCCTTGTCCTGAACGATTTCGAATCGATTGTAATCGGCTACAAAAGCCACGATGTAACCAACGCTGTCCAGGCGGATGAGATTATCTTGAATGAGAAGTTCAACTTTGCTTACTTGTCATCTTGCCCGACATCCGAGGATGACCTGCCTAACGACCCAATGTCGAGGCTCTACAGTGACCATTCTCTACACTTTTCCGTATACTCGTCGTATGTCGCAAAGAGACAAACGATTGAGTCTTCCCAAGCTGTATTCATCGTACCCGCCCAAGGTAGTTATCAAAAGAATATTATCTTCGGAAGAATCGATCACCCCTTATGCACATTGTGGGACGAGTCCGAAGAGGAGGAGTCCGCGCCCCAATTTTTGCAATACAGTCAAATAGCGAAACACATGATGAAGGACATGGGTTATGACTTCACTCACCAAGAAGGACTGAACTACAGCAGAGGGCGGAAGACGGTCATCTGACCCACCTACGTGCCTAAAGGCAAACCCTCGAACTACTTCACCAAGACTCGAAGAGGTTTAGGTTACACTTCTTCCTCATCGGAGTTGTTTTGCAATTTCGGAGAGGACTCTGACGATGCCCGCTCAGAGTGTCGATCATCGACATCCTCAGCATGGGACTCAGACGTTAGCATGGGAGACTTGTTCAACAACCTCACAGTCAACATGGTTGTGACTGATCCTACCGAAATGGCAGAGGACGGGCAGGTCCCGCTTTATGATGAGACATGGGACCGTCATGTCAATGCTCAGTGGAGTAATCGCTTCGAGCAACGTGAACCGCCCACAGAGGACGAAATCCTCCAAGTAAGCATAGGCGATGAGACCAACCGCAAGCTCATGTTTGTCAGCGGTAGTCTACCTCCCCAAGAGAAGGAAGACCTCATAGCCCTCATTCGGGAATATATTGATGTCTTCGCATGGAATTATGAGGATATGTCCGCCCTTTATCTGCAGATCGCCCTGCATCGCCTCAACATCGGCACGAATGTCAAACCTGTCAAACAACAGCAAAGGCGGTTTCGTCCACAAATCATGGAGGCAATCGAGGCTGAAGTGAAAAAGTTGATCGAATCCGGCTTCATCAGAGAGGAACAGCACCCTGACTGGGTGGCCAATATTGTTCTAGTCCTAAAGAAGAATGGTAAGATCCGTATCTACATTGACTTCAGAAACCTCAAAGCCGCTTGCCCAAAGGACGAGTTTCCTCTTCCCATCACAGACGTCATCATCAATAATACGTGCGGATTCGAGAGGATGTCCTTTATGGATGGATTTTCAGGGTATAATCAAATTAAGATGCAACCTGACGACAAAACACACACTTTATTTAGGACTCCAATGGGGGTATACTGCTACACAGTCATGCCTTTCGGACTCAAAAACACTGGTGCAACGTATCAACGCTCCATGAGCATGATTTTTCGAGATCATCTGCGAAAGATAGTCGAATGCTATGTGGACGACCTGGTCGTGAAAAGTCACAGCAAAGATGACCATCTCCAAGACTTGAGGGCGATGTTCGAACTCATGTGATCTCATCAACTCAAGATGAATCCTACAAAGTCACTCTTAGGGATGTCTAGTGGTAAATTCCTTAGATTCGTGGTCACAACAAAGGGAATCTGAATCGACCCGAATAAGGTACGAGCTATCCAAGAGCTTCAGCCGTCCCGGAATCTTAAGGAATTGAGGGGTCTTCAGGGACGATTGGCTTACAACCGGAGGTTCATTTTAAATCTTTTGGGCAAATATCAACCCTTCTCCAAACTGATGAAGAAAGGTATCTCCTTCGTATGGGACGAACCTTGTCAGCGGGCCTTTGAAGAGATCAAAGCTTACCTCTCCAACCCACCCGTCCTGGCAGCTCCGATCTTAGGAAAACTATTCCTCATCTACATATGAGCCATAGAGCATTATTTGGGCGCTCTCTTGGCACAAAATGATGATGCCGGCCATGAGCAGGGCATCTACTACCTGAGTAGAACCCTACAGGGCGCCGAGCGGCGATACCCTATGGTCGAAAAAGAGTGTTTAGCCTTGGTGTTTACCATCCAAAAAATACGACATTACTTAATTGGCCAAACCATCCATGTTATTTCTCGGATGAACCCCATCCGAGTCTTCATGACACAGCCCATAGCCTTAAATTGGCGCTTGGCCAGATGGGCGCTCCTACTGTCTCAGTACGACATTCACTTCATGCCGCAGAAATCAGTCAAAGGGCAGGCCATCTGCGATCTCATGGCTAGCCATCCGCTGGGGGTGAAAACTGACCTGTTCGAAGTCGGTACGAACGGAACTATTATTGCAGGAGTGGGGTGGTCCTCACTTCCCCATATAACCACGTATTACCCCGAGCCTTCTCTTTAATAGAGCCATGTACCAACAACGTGGCTGAATATAATACGCTACTCATTGGACTCGAGTTGGCAAGAGAGTTAGAGATAAAGCACCTCGAGGCCTACGTCGACTCTCAGCTTATCGTTAGGCAGATGACAGGGGAATACGAGGTCAGAAATGACGATCTAATCCCGCTTCATAAAGCAGCTACCAAACTAGTTGAGTCATTCAAAAACTACCGCATTGAGCATGTGCTTTGTTCCAAAAACACGCACACGGACGCCCTCGCATCCTTAGTAGCTAACTTGGCTCAGTCGCTAGAGACGACTCAATGTGTCACTGTAGCAAGCCGACAACTCTTTCGACCAGAGGACGTTCTAGAAGTAAACGCTACTCACTAGGCCCCGGATCAACTTGACCCGAAAGACTGGCATATCCCGATCATCGACTACGTTTTATACGGCATGTTACCTGAAGATGCTAGGGAACGAGAGTCTGTTCGCCGACGCGCCTCAAGATTCTACTATGACTCGACCACAAAGACGTTGTATCGTAGGTCGTATGATGTCTTGTTACTTCGATGTCTTTCAAAGGAAGAAGCGCAATAAGCTCTACGTAAAGCCCATGATGGCACATGCGGAGCTCACCAGCTCGGACCTAAGCTGTGGGATCGTTTGCGGAGGATAGACTACTTTTGGCCTGGGATGGTTAGCGACGCAGTTGCTTATGCCAAACGATGCCACGCATGCCAAATCCACACCAATTACATGCACCGACCTCCCGAAGACCTGCATACAACAGTAGTGTCATGGTCGTTCGAAGCATGGGGAATGGATATAGTCAGGCCGATATCCCCGCTATCGGCAAGGGGTCACCGGTTCATCCTGGCAATCACCGACTACTTCTCCAAATGGGTCGAAGTCGTCCCCTTAAGAGAAGTCAAAACCAATGACGTGATCAAGTTCATCAAACATCACGTCATATACCGATACGACATACCTCGATGTATCATTCATGACAACGGCACACAATTCGTTAGTCATGCGTTCACCCGGTTCTATGATAAATTCAGAATTCAGAACCTTTCCTCTACAGCCTATAACCCTTCGTCGAATGGTTTGGCCGAGGCCTTCAACAAAATAATCATTAAGATCCTAACCAAGCTGGCCTCCAATAGCAAGCGTGATTGGAACGAGAAGCTTAGCGAGAGCTTATGGGCGTATCGCACAACGGTTCGCACGCCGACCGGCAACACGCCTTACTCATTGGTATATGGCTGCGAGGCCGTGTTACCATTAGAGATTCAAATTCCACCCCTCCGCGTCGCCCTAGTGACAAGGATGACGACCGAGGATAATCATCAACAATGTCTCGCGGAACTTGAAGCGTTGGATGAAAGGCGGCTTGAAGCCCAACAACATATTGAGTTCTACCAAGCCCGAATAGCTAAGACCTTCGACAAGAAAGTCAAGCATCGATCCTTCAAGGAGGGAGAATTGGTCCTCGCCGTTCGACGACTGATGATTCTCACTTCTAAGAAGAAAGACAAATTCCAGCCCAAATGAGAAGGACCGTTCGTGATAGAGACAGTCTATTCGAATGGAGCTTATTGTCTCGTCAAGCTAAATGGCGATAAGATCATGATGCCTATCAACGATAAATTCTTGAAGAAGTACCACCCTTAGTACTCCCCCATACTCCCACAAGTGCACGAGTCTAAACTGCCCCTTTCTCCCTCTAACCGGTGCACGAGGTGAAACTACTTCCTAAACTCCCACAAGTGCACGAGTCTAAACTGCCCCTTTCTCCCTCCAACCGGTGCACGAGGTGAAACTGTTTCCTAAACTCCCACAAGTGCACGAGTCTAAACTGCCCCTTTCTCCCTCTAACCGGTGCACGAGGTGAAACTGCTTCCTAAACTCCCACAAGTGCACGAGTCTAAACTGCCCCTTTCTCCCTCTAACCGGTGCACGAGGTGAAACTGCTTCCTAAACTCCCACAAGTGCACGAGTCTAAACTGCCCCTTTCTTCCTCTAACTGATACACGAGGCTAAACTGTTCCTACCTCATATTCTCCGTCATGTACACGAGTGTGAGACACCACTTACGGGGAACTCCTCGAGGATACTACGCATAGTATTCTTAGGGATAACCCAAACCTCCTAGTCGGTCAAACATTTCTACAGTTAGGACCAAAGTCGATTATCAAGTTAATCCACACCTCTGATAGTCGTTTCTCCGTCAGTCTCATTCAACTCGACGATGGATCTCTTGAATCCCGTCACGTTAACTATTACCTCTGGCAACATCAACCATCGATCCTCTGGTAGCCAGCTCCGTCATTCCCACGAATGACAATGCCCGAGTAGTAACCTACCATGCGACGCGTTGCTACTCTGGTCGGTCATCACACTCGTACGTCCCTGAACGACCCGACCTGTTCCGATCGTTCTAATATTCTCTTAGAACAATCGATGGGTAGCAGCCCACCATGCGACGGCTCCTACAACAATCAATCGTCACACTCCCATGTCCCTGAACGACTCGATTACCCTGACATCATCGTCCTCGTAAACGACAGTGTTCATTGAGGGCGGTTTACTAGGCGGCATGCTCCAATCGACTCTCGAACAGCAACTCGCCAAGAGGCGAGTCATTGTTAGGACCTTGATTTGGTCGCATACACAAGCAACTGCTCTATTTGGGTTAGATTGTTAACCTCTCAAACCCGTTGGAACTACGACGCGAGTATCGGAGTTAACCTAACCTCACGTTTCGAACAGCCAAGGGTGCAGGAGGATCCTAGCAACTAAGTCTAAGATAAACCCCTCAAAGGCCCACCACACTGCGAAAAACAGTGTAGCTAGCTCGACTCAAGCGACAAACAGTAAAGGCGAGTTCAACACAATGACTACCAATGCTCAACCAAAGAGTCCTAAGTATAGATCAACACAGAAAAGCAAAGAAAAGCAGCATGCGCAAAACGGTGGATAACCATAAGCGTAAAATGCTATTACAGGCAGAGTTTTAAAAATGTAGCAAGTAACAGCGATACCAAAAAAAAAGAAAGTGAAAAAAAAAGAAGGAACATTCTAGATCAGCTTCAGCAGACTGAAAGTGGCAATTCTCGCCTTGACGCCTGCAAGCTCCGCCACCTGCCTAGCTCGGACCTTATCCTCCTCTCCTACCGCTGCTGGAGCTTGGCGAAAGCAGCCTCACCATCCTCCGCTTCCTGACGTAGACCCTGGAGAGCTTGCGACACTTTGGTAGCGAGGCGACAGACCCTTGCATCCTCCGCTTGCCATTTCTTCAAGTCGTCTTCTCCTTGAAGGGATTCGACTTCCAAGAAAGAGCAAGCATCGTGATAGGCATCCATCTTAGCCAACAAGGCGCACTGTTGCTTGCGTAGGCGTTTAAGCTGAGCCTCCTTCTCCAGGATGCGCCTCGCCAAAGCTTCGTGTTCGAACAGAGCACTCATCGTGAGGGGTGTCGCGGCTCGTCACTGGATCGACATGCGCTAGCTCCTCCAGGCGAAATAGCAGCTCCTTCAGACGATTGAGCTCTCGCCCGCACTGCTTAGCCAGTTCGACGCCCCCACGCATCGAATCTCCTCAAGACAATCTGTTACGCGGGGGAAAATATCGTAGCAGATGCCACCGCCTTGGCTAACGACGGTCGCCACCCTGCGTAATTCCTCCTCCAAATTTCGGAGAAGGTTGAGCATCGAGGTGAGACTCGAAATGGCAAACCCCGAGGTCAGGCTGATGGCGACGGTCGATGCCGCGTCAGCACCAGCAGCGTCGGAGGAGGAAGTGACCCCTTTTCCCTTGGAGACGCAGGACTTGATCTTAGGAGCCATGTCTGTGATATGGAACTCTCTATAAAAGTTTTCTTCCGGCGAGCACTTATGAGCATGAGAACGCCATCAGGAGAAAAGCGAAGACATTATATAGAGGAAAGTTCAATGGATGAGATCTACGGATTCATCAGATCTCCAGCGGCGTTTCGAGTTCGACGCCCATAAAAGCCTCGGCTTCTGAGACTCCAAACCGACGGTTCGGATCAAGCGCGGAAGGCGAAGCATTCCGTTACTTCGCAATTAATGAGGATTGACACGCTCACATCACCCTAGCTGGCAAGCATTTTGGTCCGCCGGCAAACGCGTGGCGTAGACTCACCTTTGTTTGAGTTTCGCCTATGGCACAAACTCGCCTGCGTTTGAGTTTAGCCTGTGGCACAAACTCGCCTGCGTTTGAGTTTCGCTTGCAGCACAAACTCGCCTGCACTTGAGTTCCTCCTATGGTACAAACTCGCCTGCGCTTGAGTTTCTCCTGTGGCACACTCGCCTGTGTTTGAGTTTTTCCTGTGGCACAAACTCGCCTGCGCTTGAGTTTTGCCTATGGCATAAACTCACCTATGCTTGAGTTTTGCTTGCAGCATTAACTCGCCTATGTTTGAGTTTTGCCGGTGGCATAAACGTGCATGCGCTTGAGTTTCACTTACAGCACAAACTCGCATGTGGCATAGAAGCAATTGAGTTTGCTTATCGCATGAGTTAGGCGCTGAATGGTGACACAATAAAAAAAATGAAAAGAGTGTGTGTGCAACATCTCAAGGAATCAAGAAAGCGCAAAGTTCATTAGCTGTTTCTAGATAATACATTCGAACAAAGTTATGACTTTACAATCAAGCGAGTCATAACATTACATCCAAGAAACAAAAGATTGAACAGGACATCTTGAATCTACTCCTATCCTACGAGCTTACTGTAGGCTGTCTAAAATCACAATAGATAGTTCACCCCTATCAGACTTCAACTGACAGTTTTGGCTAAGGAAGTTACAATCAAACGACTTTCTTGTTACCAAAGGAAAGCTGCAATCAAAGGATACAGTTTTGGCTAAGGAAGTTACAATCAAACGACTTTCTTGTTACCAAAGGAAAGCTGCAATCAAAGGATTCCCCTATAGATCAAGAAGAGATTACAAGGCAATGATTTCTTCAAACCAAGAAGCAGAATTCGTCCTTGCCAACGTCAACGCGATCACTACATTCACGTCTCTACAGTCGTTGTAAACGTAGCTCTATATCGCTGCAAACACAGCCTCATATTTGAGATGATTGATCTTAATGGCTGCGACAACAACATGACTAATATTATATTAGCAACTATTAGAGGTGCTGATGAGCAGTGTAATGATTTTAGAAAAACAAGAAGATCTAGAAAGCTGTGGGCAAATATTCGACATGCTGAGAAGCGCATGGTTAAAAGCCATGCAAAGAGATCTTAGTGGAGATCGTGACCTGCAGTTGACAGAGCGTTATTGAGATGCCTCAATTGTCACAAATGGCCTGAATAGGGCCTTCTCGACTGGTCATTGGTGTCATCCATATATAAAGACAGAGAGGGCAAACGCAGCTTCATATCACTAGAAACACAGTTTCATATCACTGCAAACGCAGCTTCATATCACTGCAAACGCAGCTTCATATCACTGCAAACGCAGCTTCATATCGCTGCAAACGCGACTCCAGATCAAACGCAACTCAAGCCCGGACGATTAACGCATCATCCAGCGGTATACGCAAGTTCATGTTCAGCAACGCAAGACTTGCGTTTGACCTGTTCAAACGTAATCGTAGCGACCTCGAAACTCTCTTCACCCATGATTTGGGGAGTGGTTTACGTGGGTTGTTACACCCGAGTAATGGAGCGACTAAACCTCCATTTAGGAGAGGATTATGGGGGCAGTTACACCTCTAATACCTCTATAAATATCAACAAACTCAACAGAGTTCGAGGTCAGGTTTTGGGAGGTCAGATCCGAGAGAGGAGAGATGTAGGCTGTCTAAAAATCACAATAGATAGCTTATCCCCCATCAAACACCGATGATGGAAGTTACAATCTGACGACTTCCAGAAGGCTACAATTTGAAGACTTTCACGTAGATCGCTGAAGGTTACGATCTGACGACCTTCACGACAACCGATGAGAGCTCTAGTTCAACAGCATTCACAATCAACATCGGGAGTTACAATCTGACGACTCTCATATTCTCAAGGAGCCAAGACAAAGATTACAAGACAATGATCTTTGCAACGCTATGACAAAAGAGATTACTTGTTGATGATCTCTCCAAATCAAGACACGGAACTCATCACGGTGCTCTAAGACCAAAACGCGGAGGTCCTCCCCGTGTGTCAACAGTAAAACGCGAGGGTCGAACCCACGTTACAACATCAAAACGCTGGGGTCGAACCCACATTACAACATCAAAACGCTAGAGTCGGACCCGCGTTACAACATTAAAACGCTGGGGTCAGACCCGTGTTTTTCAATGCCCAGCGGGTACCCAACTCCACGTCTCTAGTCTAAAATACGGAGTTAGGGTCCTGAATGCCAACGTGGGCGTTTGACTCGTTCAAACATGAACTGAACGGTTCCAAAACCGGTTCCCATGATTTGTCGGCGGTTACACCCCACTTAGGAGTGATTTAAGGGGCGGTTACACCCCCTTAATCCCCTATAAAAGCGAGTAAACTCAACTGAGTTTAGGGTTGGCTTCTTGGGTCCGGAGTTCAAGGCTTTTTCAGCTGGGTTTTTGGATCTGGAACTTGGTAGCAAAGGGGGAGATCTTGGAGCATCATAGATTGAGAGATCAGCATTCATCCTTTGGAGCATTCCTTGAAGCCTTCGGCCTTGGCTTGAGAACCGATCCTCGGTTCAAATCAACTCTTTTTCAAGAGTTTCCAACTCGTCCAGAGTTATCAACTCGTCCAGAGTTTCAAACTTGCCACGCAAGTTCTCCACAACGTTAAATCGTGAGAAGAAGATATTGTTCCAGTGAATCAAGATATTCGGATCGTCAACGGAGAGCAAATTCGACGCGAACAATCGAAGGAGGCACTCCATCGCCACCGTGAAGAACCCAGTTTTAAACAAAGGGGAGAATCCAAATCATTCTCCTCTCTTTTGTAATCAAATTGTAACCGGGATCGAAGGAATACAAGTCAAGTTTCTTTTATTCTCTTTATTGTAATTTTTTCCAACATACAAAAGATGGCGACTCCGCTGGGGACAAGCTTCTCTGATGAAGAAGTGGTGGCGCAATCCGATGTTCATCTTAATGGAACGACCGTCGAAACTCTCGTGGTAGAGTTTGACCAAGCCAAGTTTGAGGAGTCCATCTCCTCCGGATCCCTTAGCCCCAAGGCTATGCGCAAGATCCGCAAAATCTTCAAGGAGACTAAAGCTCCAAATGTTGCTCCTATTCCGAAGGAAGCCCTCTCGTTTAGCCAAGATTGCTCGAACAGCCCCTCCTCTGAAGGAGTGGGCTCAGCTTATGCTAAACGCAGCCCTCTGTGGCGCGTTGTGCAATCAAAACGCAGCCTTCAGAGGCGTGTTCCAACATCAAAACACAGACGTCGAAACTGCATTGATCTGGCAGAACGCAACTCTCAGGAGTGCGTCCCAGAACCAAAACGCGACCCTCATGTCGTCAAACCAAAATGCGGACCTCGCGTTTCAAGTGCCAAACGCGACCCTCGCGTTTCAAGTGCCAAACGCGACCTTCGCGTTTCAAGTGCCAAACGCGACCTTCGCGTCTCAAGTGCCAAACGAGACCTTCGCGTCTCAAGTGCCAAACGAGACCTTCGCGTCTCAAGAGCCAAACGCGACCCTCGCGTCCCAAGTTCTAAATCCAATACAGAACCTGGTATATACCGTGAGCCAGTCCTGTCCAATCATGGAAGAAGTTTATGGATATAAGAAGTTTATGGATTCGAGACCCCCGAATACTCTGCGTAGCGCGACTAGATTGAGGGGCGGATATAAGAAGTTTATGGATTCAAGGCATCTCAACCAGATCCATATTCACCAAGAGCCAGTCCTGTCCAATCATGGAATGAGGGTTCCAGTTCAAACCTCACGATCAGTGAGTAATTCTCCTCAAATCTTTACAACAGATTTGAGAGAGTTCATATCGAGAGAAAGACCGATGCAGCAAGTCATTCGTTCATTCCAATGTGAACGGCTGATTCCTATGATCCTCTCGGGATATCAATGCTGCTCATATGCGGCCAAACCATTAGTGTTCGACCAATTAACGGACGTTGCTTTGTCTAACCAACGACGACGTTCGCACTGGAAGAAGTCTCCAGAGACCGAATATCCTGAGGTCACTATCAATGTGATCGGCAGAGGAAAAGCCTCAGGTCCTAGTTCTGATGACTCTAAGACAAGTCGTTCGCCGACCGTCAGAGAAATCGCTAACGAGTTTGAAGGAGTTTACCGACGTACTCGGACGTGAACAGGAGCCATTCCCCCTGTCAACTATCAGAGGTTAGCCAGGGGAACCAATTCCAATGATGAACACTCAGCCATTGCAGAGTCCCAATCATCAAGCTCTTTTGTTGAATATGAGAGCCCCGCTTATATGACGGGAAACCATGAAGATCTCACGAAGATACTTGATGAGCAGGAGGCTATGATCAAATCTCAGCAAGAGGCCATCAATGAACTCATGGCCCAGTTGACTCAAATCGTCGCAAACAAGGCCAAATCTCAGAAGACATATTCGCCACCCAGGCAAGAATCTTCCCGAAGAGGAAAAACGTCTTCATCCTGACCTCACACAAGTAAAGGGAAGGGAAATGTGGTTGATGACACGGCTTCTGACCAAGAAGCCCACAACCTGGAATCTTCCTCTGATGAAGGAAGAGAGACTGAGAACGAGTATAATCTTCAGTCTGCCAAAATGAAAGAATTGGAAGGCTGCCTCAATGCCATGGCCAACAGAAGCGAGCTCCAAGACGAGGGAGTTGTCAGACCTTATCCTGCCGAATGGGATGCAGCCCCTTATCCTCCAAAATTTGAAGTCCCGACGCTACAAACTTTTGACGGCACGGGATCACCGAACCAACATATTTATCATTTCAAGTCATAGACTGGAAATGTAATATCAAACGATGCCATACTGGCTCGATTGTTCATTGGCACCCTTAAGGGAGTTGCCTTTGAATGGTTCAGGAAACTGTCTGCCGGATGTATCCAAAGGTGGGCAGATTTAGAGAGACTCTTCCTGTCAAGATTTTTTGAAGAGGATACAGAGGTCTCCATCCATACCCTTCTCGCCACTAAGCAGAAGAAGAGGGAATCCGTCAAAGCCTTCGTCAAAAGGTTCCGAACCATGGCTCTCCGGTGTTCGTCAGGTATGACACAGTCTACTTTAGTAGAGACATGTCGACACAACTTGCAGACCGACCTCCTAGCCCGAATCGGAGTTGCAGAATATCGTTCTTGGAGACAACTAATCTCTCAAGGCGAACAGGCTCAAAAGATTATTGCCAGGATCAAAGCTGAAGAACAAAGTAGGCAGGATCAAACTGAGCAATCGGACCAAGCCCAACCTTCTCCTGAGCAATCGGACCAAGCTCACTCTTCCCAGTCAGAACCGGAAGTTACGACGGCCGCTGAAGCCAATCCTTTCCAGTAGGATGCCGGGTCTCCAATAACTATCACGTTAACAATTACCTCTGATAGTCAAACTCATTAGATAGTGGCCTACTCCTTTTTCCCCCTGCACTTGTTCAAGACTGGGGGTTGGTTTATTGGTAGATCATTAGATTATGAGTAATAAATTTTCTGAGTTGTTATGTTTAATAGAATACCTCTGTCAACCACAAAATCTACCAAAACTATCACGTCCATCAACTTGCCAATCCGCTTCAATAGGATGGCAGGTCCATAAAACTATCACGTTAACATTTACCTCTGATAGTCCATCAACTTGTCAATCCGCTTCAATAGGATGACAGGTCTACTAAAACTATCACGTTAACAGTTACCTCTGATAGTATATCAATCTGTCAATCCTCCTCAATAGGATGACAGGTCCATAAATCTATCACGTTAACAGTTACCTCTGATAGTCTATCAATCTGCCAATCCTCCTCAATAGGATGACAGGTTCATAAATCTATCACGTTAACAGTTACCTCTAATAGTCTATCAATCTGCCAATCCTCCTCAATAGGATGACAGGTCCATAAATCTATCACGTTAACAATCCTCCTCAATAGGATGACAGGTCCATAAATCTATCACGTTAACAGTTACCTCTAATAGTCTATCAATCTGCCAATCCTCCTCAATAGGATGATAGGTCCATAAATCTATCACGTTAACAGTTACCTCTGATAGTCTATCAATCTGCCAATCCTCTTCAATAGGATGACAGGTCCATAAATCTATCACGTTAACAGTTACCTCTGATAGTCCATCAATCTGCTAATCCGCTTCAATAGGATGGCAAGTCCACAACTATCACGTTAACAGTTACCTCTGATAGTCAAACTCATCAGATAATTGCCTACCAGGTGATGTGCCTCTATTCCGACTTCATGGATAGTGCCCTACTAGGCGATGTGCCTTGTCTACCTTTTTTTTATTCCCCTGCTAAGTCTTAATCAAGACTGGTGGTTGATTACTTGGAATCCACTGGATTAAGAGTAACGAATCTTTCATATCGTCGAGTTAACATTACACTTCTGACGATCATCATCCCCACAGAGTATGCATTCAACTTGCATCACTCCCAATTTGTCACGTTAACAATATACCTCTGACGACAATCCACTTATCAATCCTCGTCAATAGGATGATAAGTCCACAAAGTTGCTCCAATCGCAACACAAAACCCGTCATGTTAATATCAAACACCTCTGACAACCCACTTATCAATCCTCTTCAATAGGATGATAAGTCCACAAAGTTGTTCCGATCAAAACACATTCCTATCATGTTAACATCATACATCTGACAACCCACTTATCAATCCTCTTCAATAGGATGATAAGTCCACAAAGTTGCTCCGATCGCAACATGTTCTTGTCACGTTAACATTGTACCCCTGACAACCCACTTATCAATCCTCTTCAATAGGATGATAAGTCCACAAAGTTGCTCTGATCGTAACACATCTCTGTAATGTTAACATTGTACCTCTGACAACCCACTTATCAATCCTCTTCAATAGGATGATAAGTCCACAAAGTTGCTCCGATCGTAACACATTCCTGTCATGTTAACATCATACCTCTGACAAAATCAACTTATCGACTCTCCTTAATAGAGCGATAGGTCCATAAATTTTGGTCAAGTTAACATCACACCTCTGATGACCAGACCAACTTATCGGCTCTCTTCAATAGAGCGATAGGCCCATAAAATACTGTTAGGTTAACATCACACCTCTAACAGTCAAACCCTTCCCAATGAACTTGTTAATCCTTTTTCAACAAGAATAGCAAATTTTCATTATAAAATCCTCAGCGGATTAAAGATTTTCTGGAATTATCCGAGTGATAGTGAAGAAAATTTTTGAATTTCACTCTAAGTGAAAATTCATGCCAAGTTAATACTACATCTCTGGCACTTCTAATTTTCTTTCAGTGTTTCGAGTGAAAATATAACACAGGAAGAAATAATAACAAAGTCTATGTATTCAACATCGTAGCAGGTTGTTATTAATAACGCCGAAATTCGTGTCTCACACGCATGGGGAATTTTATCCCGAATCCTAAGTAGGGATAAGTCAACGCCTAACACGCGTTGCCGGTTAGTCTTTCACCGTAAAAAGGACAAAAGTCTACGTATTCAACATCATAGCAGGTTGTTATTAATAACGTCGAAATTCATGCCTCACACGCATGGGGAATTTTATCCCGAATCCTAAGTAGGGATAAGTCAACGCCTAACCTAAGTAGGGATAAGTCAACGCCTAACACGTGTTGCCGGTTAGTCTTTCACCGTAAAAAGGACAAAAGTTTACGTATTCAACATCGTAGCAGGTCGTTATTAATAATGCCAAAATCCATGCCTTACACGTATGGGGAAATTTATCCCGAATCCTAAGTAGGGATAAGTCAACGCCTAACAAGCGTTGCCGGTTAGTCTTTTTCCGTAAAAATGACAAAGTCTATGTATTCAAAATCATAGCATCAAGTCTAAGAGGGTTCATTCTCTTAGCACAACGTTACATGTGAAACGGATTCAAATAATTCACATGCTAGCCCGACTCAAACAGTAGTCGGTAAAGGCTTATCAAATCCGTTGATGGCTGAGGGTTTGCCAAAAATCCTATGCATGTTCGTAGGTCCATCAGCTTAATGGATGTGAGCCGAGACTTGAAACAGATGAGCTAAAGACAAGTCTCAAAGACTTAGTCAAAAATGCACGAAAGCCACTTCCATGTCTTAAGTCATAACGCTGAGTTCAGACCCGCGATGCAAAAACCAAACGCTTAGGTCAGACCCGCGATGCAAAACCCAAACGCTGAGGTCAAACCCGCGATGCAAAAACCAAACGCCGAGGTCACACCCGCGTTCCAAATTCAACATGCAAGGGTGAGACCCGCGTCTCAAGTTTAAAATGCAGGGCCCACCCCCGCATTCCAGAAGCAGGATTATGGTGCATACCTTCACACAGGTCCTACATGACAAATCCCTTCAACCAAGATGCCTTCGAAGCGAGTGTAGAGAACGACTCCTTTACGACAAGGAATCAACAGCTCCAAAATCAGAGTTGAGATCCAAAGTATTCCGAAAATTCGTCCCAGTCAACCGCGAACTTTCGAAAACTTTGGAGGGGGTTCTGTAGGCTGTCTAAAAATCACAATAGATAGCTTATCCCCCATCAAACACCGATGATGGAAGTTACAATCTGACAACTTCCAGAAGGCTATAATCTCGCTGAAGGTTACGATCTAACGACCTTCACGATAACCGATGAGAGCTCTAGTTCAACAGCATTCACAATCAACATCGGGAGTTACAATCTGACGACTCTCATATTCTCAAGGAGCCAAGACGAAGATTACAAGACAATGACTTTTGCAACGCTATGACAAAAGAGATTACTTGTTGATGATCTCTCCAAATCAAGACGCGGACTCATCACCGCGCTCTAAGACCAAAACACGAAGGTCCTCCTCGTGTATCAACACCAAAACATGGAGGTCCTCCCCGTGTGTCAACAGTAAAACGCGAGGGTCGAACCCATGTTACAACATCAAAACGCTGGGGTCGAACCCACGTTACAACATCAAAACGCTGGAGTCGGACCCGCGTTACAACATCAAAACGCTGGAGTCGGACCCGTAATTCCCTATAAATATGGATAAACTCAATAGAGTTCAGGCTGGCTTTTTGAAACTAGGACTTGGCAACAAAGGGGGAGATCTTGGAGCATCATAGATTGAGAGATCAGCATTCATCCTTTGGAGCATTCCTTGAAGCCTTCGGCCTTGGCTTGAGAACCGATCCTCGGTTCAAATCAACTCTTTTTCAAGAGTTTCCAACTCGTCCAGAGTTATCAACTCGTCCAGAGTTTCAAACTTGCCACGCAAGTTCTCCACAACGTTAAATCGTGAGGAGAAGATATTGTTCCAGTGAATCAAGATATTCGGATCGTCAACGGAGAGCAAATTCGACGCGAACAATCGAAGGAGGTACTCCATCGCCAACATGAAGAACCTAGTTTTAAACAAAGGGAAGAATCCAGATCATTCTCCTCTCTTTTGTAATCAAATTGTAACCGGGATCGAAGGAATACAAGTCAAGTTTCTTTTATTCTCTTTATTGCAATTTTTTCCAACATACAAGAGAATCTGAAGGCAATAATCTTCAACAAACTGAAGATTTCCAGATATTCGATATTTGTCTTCTCAACCGAATTCTTTTCGGTTTTAACAACTCTTTTCACCAGAGTTGTTACTCGTTCTGAGTTACAAAACTCGTCAAGAGTTCTTGATCAGTTAGACCACACAAGTCATTTGTTCTAGTGAGTTGAGACATTCGGATCGTCAACGAGAAGCAAACTCGACGCGAGCATTCGAGGGAGGCATCTCATCGCTACCGTGAAGAACCCAGATTTAAACAAATGAGAGAATTCATATCAATTCTCTTCTCTTTTGTAATCAGGAATTCAAATTGTAATCGAGAGTTGAGAGAGTTCTAAATATTCTTTTTCTAAGTAGTTAGAGAGAATAAAATCAGATACAATTCTTTTATTATTTTCTTATTACAAATTTTCCACAAACAAAAGATGGCGACTCCGCTGGGGACTAGCTTCTCTGACGATGAAGTGGTGGTGCAATCCGATGTCCATCTCGCTGGAACAACTATTGAAACTCTCGTGGTAGAGTTTGATCAAGCCAAGTTCGAGGAAGCTCTTTCCTCTGGATCGCTTAGCCCCAAGGCTAGACGCAACATTCAAAAAATCTCCAAAGAGATCCAACCTGCTGCTGAAAGGTCAAAGAAAGCCCTCTCCTTTGGTCGATATTCATCAAATCACCCCTCCTCTAAAGGAGCGGACTTAGCCCCTGCTGGACTTGTCTAACAAGTTGAGCAGTCAACACGACGTACTATGGGCTACAAACGGCCTATAGAAGAGTCAAACTCTATAAACGCCAATGATGTTTCTGCAAAGGCTTTGAAACAAGCTAAAAAGAACGCCGCTCGAAGACACAGAAGATCCGTCCGGCGTGCGCATCTTCGAGAAAACTGATCCCTGGTTCAACGCGAGGATTGCGTTTTCGAAGCTCCGCCCAAAGATTGCGTTCCTACTCCAGAACGTATACTTCGCGGCAATGAGCCTAACTATGAGCCTCGAGTGATACAGCTTAAACGTGATCCTCAGGGGTGCGTTGTCCATCCAAAACACAGTACTACTAAGGATAAATATGCACCTCATGAGTGCGTCCAAATAAAACAGGACCCTAAGGGGTCTGTTTCATCAATTAAATGCAGGCTAAAGCTTGGTGTTTTCAAATCACAGCGTAACCCTCGCGTTTTGTCTCCAAAACACGATGTGGTCCGTCAAGTTCAAGAGCTTAAGGTTCATGTCCAACAAGAACCCGCCTCGCCCACTCAAGGACAGGGGGTTTTATTTCCGACCTCATGCTCGACGAGGAATTACTCTCAAGTCTCTGATTTGCGAGAATTACTCTCTAGAGGGAAACCAACGCAACAAATAGCTCATTTTGAAACAAGCTAAAAAGAACGCCGCTCGAAGACACAGAAGATCCGTCCGGCGTGCGCATCTTCGAGAAAACTGATCCCTGGTTCAACGCGAGGATTGCGTTTTCGAAGCTCCGCCCAAAGATTGCGTTCCTACTCCAGAACGCATACTTCGCGGCAATGAGCCTAACTATGAGCCTCGAGTGATACAGCTTAAACGTGATCCTCAGGGGTGCGTTGTCCATCCAAAACACAGTACTACTAAGGATAAATATGCACCTCATGAGTGCGTCCAAATAAAACAGGACCCTAAGGGGTCTGTTTCATCAATTAAATGCAGGCTAAAGCTTGGTGTTTTCAAATCACAGCGTAACCCTCGCGTTTTGTCTCCAAAACACGATGTGGTCCGTCAAGTTCAAGAGCTTAAGGTTCATGTCCAACAAGAACCCGCCTCGCCCACTCAAGGACAGGGGGTTTTATTTCCGACCTCATGCTCGACGAGGAATTACTCTCAAGTCTCTGATTTGCGAGAATTACTCTCTAGGGGGAAACCAACGCAACAAATAGCTCATTCATGCCATTGTGAGCAGCTTATTTCAGCAGTCCTTTCCGAATGCTACTGTTGTACACCTGAGCCTCGCAAGTCTGTGTTCGATAGACTGGCTAACGTCACAAGACCTACCAAGCGATGACGTCATCAGAAGAAAAAGGTTTCTAAAGCTGAATATCCTCAGGTCACTATCAACATGATCGGCAGAGGGAAAGCCTCGGCTCCCAATTCTGATGAATCAGAAAGAAGCCATTCCCCGAACGTTCGGGAAATTTGCGACGAGTTCGAAGGAGTATATCGACATACTCGGACACAGACAGGAGCTATCCGCTCGGTTAACTATAGAAAGTTGGCCTAAGGAATTACTTCTGATGATGAACATTCGGCAATCGTCGAATCTCAATCTTCAAGCTCCATCGTGGCACAGGAAGTTTCCGTTTACATGACTGGAGACCCCGAGGATTTAGCTAAAAGAGTTGACGAACACCACGTTATGCTCCATGCACAATAAGAGACACTTCTCCAAATGAAGGATATGTTGGCCCAGCTCCTCGCCGAAAAAGGCCAAAAACCTGAATCTTCCCCAAGGACAATCTCTAAAGGGAAGCAGAAAGCGCTCGAGAACTTAGAACATGAGACTCACAATTTGGAGTCTTCCTCCGAAAACGAGAAAGAGATGGAGAGAGAACCGAATCCTCAGTCAACTAAAGTGGATGAGCTAGAAGCCCGCCTTAACGCAATAGCTAACAGAAGTGAGCTCTGAATGGGATACAGCTCCCTATCTGCCGAAGTTTAAGGCTCCAACTTTACAACATTTTGATGGTACAGGGTCACCAAACCAACACATCTACAACTTCAAGTCACAAACTGGAGATGTGGTAGCAAACGACACCATCTTAGCCCGTTTGTTCATCGGTACTCTTAAAGGAGTTGTCTTTGAATGGTTTATGAAACTGCCTGCTGGATCTATCTAGAAATGGGTAGATTTGAAAAGGCTTTTCTTAGCCAGGTTCTTCGAAGATGACACGGAAGTTTCGGTCCTGACTCTTCTCGCCACCAAGCAAAAGAAGGGAGAATCCATCAAGACTTATGTGGAAAGATTCTGCAGCATGGCATTGCGATGCCCGTCAGGTATGACCCAATCAACCTTAGTTGAAACTTGCAGGCACAACTTGCAGACTCAGCTCCTCGCTCAGATGGGAGTGGTAGAATGTCGCTCCTGGAGATAATTAGTTTCGCAAGGAGAACAAGCCGAAGAGATTGTTGCTCAGGTCAAGGCTGAAGAAGTTACTCAACCCAAGTCACAGCAGCAACGCAACCAGAACAATGCGCCGCGCTCAAAGGGAAAGGAGACGTTAGCTGCCGATACCGATGCACGCACGCCATCAGGGAAACAAGGCAAAGCACCAAACCAACAAAGAGCGCCTAAGCAATACTCGTTCAAAGAAGAGCATGTGGACACTCTGTTCCAACTACTTCGGAAGAATAATAAATTACAGCTCCCCGAGATCAGAAAACCAGATGATGTAGGATAGGTGGATGACCCCAATTACTATCGCTATCATAGGTTCTTGGGACATCCTACCAGAAAATGTTATGTGTTCAAAGACATCTTGCAAAACTTGATGAACGCTAACGTACTTACTCTGAATCCGGAGCAGAAGACTGTATCCACTAACTTGATAGTGGTTCAGTTCGGTGATTTCCTCCCTGTAACTACAACAGATGGCGTCATTCCCATTCGTAAAGGGGAAATGCACTTGAAAAACACCGACTTACATAGTCAGAAGGACAGAAGGTTTGTACCCCTCACTACCCCAAAAGGGGAGATCATGTGGGTCCATGCTGACCTAATTGAAGATCAATAGTGGACGAACACCTCATCCAAAAAGAAGGGAGGCAAGGCTAAGTCTTCCAACATGATTAGCCCCTCGGTTACTGAGAATGATGACCACCTCAAACCTCTTACCAATTCAGAAGAAGAGAGGATTGCCCTGGCAGCATACCCAGGAGATAACCCTGGCACTCGGTCAGGAAAGGCTTACTTGAGAGACTACAACCAGAACGCTCAAGAAGCTGAAGAACAGCCCCAAGACGCTGGGGGTTCTGTACCAAAGAAGCCGGTCGATAAAGGGAAACAAAATGAGCTCCGGTTCAACAAAAATCTTCACCAGGATCTTGGGGAGTCGAGCGCTCCCTTCCAATTCAATGTCATGGCGTAGCTGGCCAACATACCGGCTAGGATTACTCTATATAAGCTCTTGAGGTTGTCCAAAACTACCAAGGAAGCTCTCATCGAAGCCTTAAAGAACACAGAGAGCTTTATCACTTAAGTCACTCCAATTCCTAAAGCGTCTGAAGATCAGTCCTACATGCAATGCTTACAAGCAGCCAGAAGTCTACCGTGCATATCATTCACTCAGGAGGATATGCAAGTGAAACATAAACATGATAGACCTTTGTACTACACAGGATACATCGGGTCATCAGAAATCAGCCGCGTTCAGGTTGACCCAGGCTTGGCACTCAGTATCATGCCTTACAGAGTCATGCAAGTCTTAGGGATTCCCATGCATCGGCTGAACGCTACTCAGACTACCATTTTCGAATTCAACGCTAACAGCACTCGGCCCCTTGGAAAGATCAAACTCAAATGCCAGATTGGAGACCTCAAGTCCGAGGTGACTTATTATATCATAGATGCGGACACGTCCTACAATCTATTGTTGGGACGACCATAGATTCATGCAAATCGTATTGTCCCGTCTACCCTCCATCAGGTTATGAAGTATGCCAACGAGGAAGGAGAAGTTCGAACCTTGATTGCAAGAAAATACCCTTTCAGGGGAGTGGAAAACTTCCACACAGATTCGGTATTCTACTCAGAATCACAAGAAAAAGAAGAGATTGACAGCGGTAATGAAGCAGACGTCGAGCCAGACCCTGAAGGAAATTGTCCATGGGAGTTAAACTTCAATGTAATGGGTTAATGAAGCAGACGTCGAGCCAGACCCTGAAGGAAATTGTCCATGGGAGTTAAACTTCAATGTAATGGGTCAGGATGAGAGCAATAATAATGTACCGAGTGAGGGCGAATGGTGCATTAATGAAGATTTTATTTTGGTGTACTTGTCTGATGAGTCATCTGATAATGAACAAATAAAGAATAAAACTGATGCAGGTACCAACCCGTGACACACATTATGTGCAGAGGCATCCCTCACATTGCCAATTAAGTCATCATTTGCGTCAGATGCAGAAGCAGAAGATGCACAAAAGGCTTTCTTCAAAGTCCCATCCAAAAGGAAAGGGCAGAGGCCGATCCATTTCGGTAAAGTCAAACCTGAACCACTCAAACGGGGAAGCTCGGAAGAAGATGATGGAGTTCCTCAATTCCATTATCATGAACCCAATTCTATACATTTAATAAAAGAATGGGATATAACTTTAACAAAAAACAGGGTTTAAACTTCGGGAAAGGAAGACGAACACCGATTCGAATGTCTCTAACCCCCGAAGGAAAACCTCCGGACTACTATCAAAAAACCGGAAGGGGTGTGGGTTACGTCACAACTTCCTCTGTCTCAGAAAATGAAATCAGTAATTATCTGCGTCAGGACCATTCATCCAGAACATCTTCCTGGGAATCTGACGTTAGCATCGGGCCTTTCTTCAAAAGTCTAATTGTGAACATGGTTTCAACTAGTCATCCAGATGAAGACGCAGGGGGTGACGAAGAGTTAATCGAATCGACCAATGATCCTTGGATCAAACGCCTCAACATCTTGTGGGATATGCGATTCGAACAACGCGAACCACCCACTAAAGATAAAGTGATCCAGGTCAACATGGGAGATGAACATGACCCTAAGCCCATCTTCATAGCTAAAAATTTATCATCATCTGAGAGAGAGGATCTTATATCTCTCATCCGAGAATATATAGATGTCTTTGCTTAGAACTATGAAGACATGCCTGGTCTTGACCCAAAAGTCGCCATGCATCGGCTCAACATAGATCCGGATGCAAAACCCGTTAAACAACAACAACGCCGGTTTCGTCCAGAGAACATGGAAGCAATTGAGTCCGAAGTTAAAGAGCTTATAGACTCGGGTTTTGTCAGAGAAGAACAACACCCAGACTGGGTAGCCAACATTGTTCCAGTCCCCAAGAAAAATGGTAAGGTCAGAATATGCATCGACTTTCGTGACCTCAACGCAGCTTGTCCAAAAGACGAGTTTCCTCTTCCTATCACGGATGTCATGATCGACAATATCTGCGGGTATAAAAGGATGTCTTTTATGGACGGATTCTCAGGGTACAATCAGATCAAGATGCATCCTGAAAACGAAAAGCATACTACGTTCAGAACTCCACTGGGGGTGTACTGCTACACAGTGATGCCTTTCGGCCTGAAAAACGCAGGTGCAACTTATCAACGCGCAATGAATGCCATCTTCCATGAACATCTATGAAAGAAGATCGAGTGCTACGTTGACGACATAGCAGTAAAAAGCCAGCATAAAGGCGATCATATTACAGACTTGAAGACAATGTTCGACATCATGCGAGTTCATCAACTGAAGATGAACCCAACAAAATCTTTCCTTGGAGTATCAAGCGGGAAATTCTTAGGATTTATCGTCACATCCAAGGGAATCTCTCTTGACCCAGAAAAAGTGCGTGCTATCCAAGACATGCCACCTCCGAAGAATCTCAAAGAGCTCAGAGGCTTGCAAGGTAGACTGGCCTACATTCGAAGATTCATATCAAATCTTTCAGGGCGCTGCCAACCTTTCTCTAAGCTCATGAAGAAAAGAGTACCCTTTGTTTGGGATGGGGATTGCCAAAGCGCATTCGAGGAGATCAAGAAATATCTTACTCAACCGCCGGTTCTTGTAGCCCTAATATCGAGAAAACCATTCCTGTTATACGTGAGAGCTATGGACCATTCTCTAGGAGCTTTGTTAGCTCAGAACAACGATCAAGGCCAAGAGCAAGCCATCTATTACCTAAGCAGGACTATGATGGGAGCCGAACACCGGTATAATCCAGTTGAAAAAGAATGTCTCGCTTTGGTATTCGCAGTCCAGAAGATGCGATATTATTTGGTAGGACAAACGATTCATGTCATCTCTAAGGTGAACCCCTTAAGAGTTCTAATGACGAAACCATCATCTCTGAATTGTCGGTTAGCAAAGTGGGCTATCCTCTTGTCACAATATGATATGCAATTTATGCCCCAAAAAGCAGGCAAGGGTCAAGCGTTGGCAGACTTCTTAGCCGATCACCCGGTGCTAGGAACATCTAAACTGTATGAAGAATTGCCCGATGAAGTCGCTGAAGCTTACGTCACTCAAGAAGCAACGCAAGTGTGGAAATTATTCTTCGACGGTGCATCCAGAGCAAATCCTCATGGAACAATTACCGTGGGAGTCGGAGTGGTGTTCGTTTCTCCTAATGGTCACGTGATCCCAAGAGGATTTTCCTTGATCGAACCTTGCACTAACAACGTAGCTGAGTATAATGCTTTGCTACTAGGAATGTAATTTGATGAGGAACTTAATGTAGGTGTAAATTTTGATCTCCCGAAAACAGGGAACTTCGTTTGTATTGATAAGAAGGCTTATTACCGACGAGTCTCTTCAAATGAGGGGAGCCTTTGGCAAAGGTCCAAGTTCAACCTTTGGGAGATTAGCCAGCCGAATATGCAACGGCCAATCCTCTTTTCTTCATGCTGCTGAAGATGGGTTTTAACAGGCAAGGGATGGCATGGGCTATCCCTTGATTCGTGGGATTTGACCACTGATGGAGGTGAGGGAGATAGCTTGACTGCTCCTTGAATTATGGGATGTGACCACACGTTGTTCGGAGACGTCCTGCTGTTCATTCGTACCGTCAATGGTCATTCGAAGAGCTGTGCTCTGCATCACGCTACATAGGAGTGGGAAAGCCCCTCCTCGTATGCGTGACAACGGCTGTCAGATGCTTGCGTGGATCTGACCAACCACCGAGCGTTGGCGGCTCTCGTCCCTTCGCCTGGACAACTGAGGTGAGCCGCATTTATGAGGGTGCAGGATGTTTCGGCGCCTGTCCGCTCATTCGTACTGTGGACGGCCATCTGACGGGCCTGGAGTATTGTGCCCTCTCCCTTGATTTGTGGGATTTGACCACTGATGTAACTGTTCCCATACTCCAAGTGGGCAGTTGACAGTGAGCTGGCGAGTCTGCAGCTTGGGTCTGCAGGCGAGCTTAGGACTGCAGGCAGACTTGGGTCTGCAGGCGAGCTTGCAGGCGAACTGGGTCTGCAGGTGAGTTTGGGACTGCAGGCGGACTTGGGTCTGCAGGCGAGCTAGCAGGCGAACTGAGGCGAATTGCGAGCTGCAGGCGAGCAGGCAGTCTTGGGTCTGCAGGCGGATTTGGGACTGCAGGCAGATTCGAGCTGCAGGCGAGCAGGCAGACTTGGGTCTCTCATCTTGTAAATTCTCTAACTTCTTCCACTGATTGGTATTTGGATTCCGGAGCAAATATCCACGTCTGTAATGACCGCTCTTGGTTTTCAAATTATCAGGAATCACGTGGAGGAAGCATAAGCTTAGCAGATGACTCCACTAATTCAATAATAGGAAGTGGACGTATAGAGCTCACCATGACTTCTGGGAAAGTTCTTCATCTGCAAGGCGTTTATCATGTTCCTTCTCTCCGTCGCAATCTGATTAGTGAATCTCTTCTTCTTAGAGCTGGTTATAGGATTGTAAAAGAATCCAATAAATTTGTGATTACAAAGAGTAATGTTTTCATAGGAAAAGGTTTTATCTGTAATGGCCTTTTCAAACTCAATGTAATCAATTCCAGTTCTAATGAAATTTCTGAGTCTTCTGTTATTCAAATTGTTGAGTCTTGTGATGTTTGGCATGGACGACTTGGACATGTTAATTTCCAAACCTTGCAGAGAATGAGTAAATTAAACCTCATTCCTAAATCTTCTCATGATCCCTCATCTAAATGTGAAATCTGTGTTCAAGGGAAACACACTAAAAAACCCTTCAAGTCTATAACTAGAAACTCTGAACCCCTCGAATTAATTCATAGTGATGTGTGTGACTCTAACCGAGTTCTCACCCGAGGGGGTAGGAGATATTTTGTGACTTTTATAGACGATCACTCCAGATATTGTTACACCTATCTTCTCAAAACTAAAGATGAAGTCTTAGATAGGTTTAAGGTGTTCAAAGCTGAATCTGAGAACCAACTTGACAGGAAGATCAAGATTCTAAGATCTGATCGTGGGGGGGAGTATACCTCAAATCATATGACTGAATATTGCCAAGAACACGGTATTATTCATGAGGTTACTGCTCCCTATACACCACAGTCTAACGGGGTAGCTGAACGAAAGAATAGAACCCTAATGGACATGGTGAACTGTATGTTACTCAGTTCAGGAGCACCTGAAAATCTCTGGGGTGAAGCTCTTCTTTCTGCTTGCTTCATTCTCAATAGGATTCCCCAGAAATATTCCGATACAACTCCTTATGAATATTGGAAGGGGAGATCTCCTAATCTGAATTTCTTCCGGGTTTGGGGTTGCTTGGCTAAAGTAGCTATTCCCGAACCTAAGAAGAGAAAAATTGGTTCTAAGACTGTAGATGCTGCTTTTATTGGATATGCACTTGATAGCAATGTTAACAGATTTTTAGTCATCAAATCTGAAATCAGTGACATATCCAACAATACCATCATTGAAGCAAGAGATGCAGTCTACTTTGAAAACATCTTTCCTTTCAAATCTAAAATCTCAGAAAATCCCAGATCATCCATTCCTTCTGATCTTCCATCTTCCAGTTCTTCTCAACCTCTTGATATTGAACCTCGAAGAAGCAAAAGAGGTAGAATCGAAAAGGATTTTGGAGAAGACTTCCTTACCTTTCTTGTTGAAGGTGATCCAAGCTCATTCCAAGAAGCAATGGATTCACCTGAATCTCCTTTCTGGAAAGAAGCCATTGATAATGAAATTAAATCTATCATGGAAAACCATACTTGGATACTCACCGACTTACCTCCAGGTTGTAAACCTATTGGTTGTAAGTGGATATTCAAGAAGAAACTCAGAGCTGATGGTTCCATAGATAAATTTAAAGCTAGATTAGTAGCTAAAGGCTTTACTCAACAAAAGGGCATTGATTATTTTGATACATATTCTCCTGTAGCCCGAATATCAACTATCCGAGTATTACTAGCCTTTGCTGCTATCCATAAGCTTATCATACATCAGATGGATGTCAAGACTGCTTTCCTGAATGGTGATTTAGATGAAGAAATCTATATGCACCAACCTGAAGGCCTCATTGCCAAGGGTCAGGAAAACAAAGTCTGTAAGCTTGTTAAATCTTTGTATGGTCTTAAACAAGCTCCAAAACAATGGCACCAGAAATTTGACAACGTCATTGCACAATATGGCTTCACTGTGAATGAATACGATAAATGTGTCTATTCTAAAGTGATAAACAATGACTATGTCATTCTCTGTCTCTATGTTGATGATATCCTTATCTTTGGAACAACACTTGAATTAATTTCAAAGGTTAAGGATTATCTTTCCAAAAATTTTGATATGAAAGACTTAGGTCTTGCAGACATGATACTTGGAATGAAAATCTCTAGAGACACTAGAGGAATATCTTTGAGTCTTTCCCATAGCATTGATAAAATGCTAATCAAATTCAACTTTCATAACTCTAAACCTGTTTCCACACCTTATGATTCTTCTATACCTTTGAAGAAGAATGAAGGTGAACCTGTCTCCCAACTAAAATATTCTCAGATGATTGGATCTCTTCTTTACATATCCAACCGAACCAGACCTGATATAGCTTATGCTGTAGGGAGACTGAGTCGGTATACTAGCAACCCTAGCAAAGATCATTGGTCTGCCTTAGAAAGAGTATTCAAATATCTAAAAGGCACAATTGACTATTGCTTGACTTACACTGGTTACCCTGATGCTATAGAAGGGTATAGTGACGCCAATTGGGTCACGGATTCCAACAGTGTAAAGTCTACATCTGGATATGTATTTCTTTTTGGTGGTGCTGCTGTATCCTGGAAATCATGTAAGCAAACAATAATTGCCAGGAGCACCATGGAATCTGAGCTAATTGCTCTTGATACTACTTGCACAGAAGCCGAATGGTTAAAAGATCTTCTATCTGAACTTCCTTTGGTCCCTAAACCCTCTCCTCCTATTTCCATTCACTCTGATTCTAGATCTACCATAGAGCTTCTAAAGCAAGTACATGTAAATAAAAAACATAACAGACATATTCAAATAAGATATAAGTCTGTACAACGCCTATTAGGCAAAGTTGTGATCTTGGACTTTGTAAAGTCTGAGAAAAATCTTGCTGACCCTTTGACTAAGGGATTATCCAGGAGTGTGGTTCTGGATTCATCGAGGGAGATGGGGTTAAGCCCATAAATGAGGTCACTGACAGCGGCAACCCAACCCTTATTTGGAGACGTAGTCCCAATGTCGGTTCAATGTGGTAGAAACAAGCTGGACAAGTGACTCTCGTGTGGAGCATCGACCTAGATATATTTATATATCATTATGTAGCATTTGCTACTACCCCTTCTCTATGATGACGATGCTCTTATGATACAGCTGGCTAGGCTGAGTTTTACTCTTAATAAGTCCAACGCGTGTATTGTGGGGGGTATTAAATAAACAGCTGTAGTACCCTTTGAGGACTTACCTACGTGAGAGGAACCGTGATGGCCGCGGTTGGTGGGGGCAAGGCTGACCCCTAGAAACTCTCATGAGTCGGTTTTTTGTGAGCATGGCCTTTAACGCTCAACCCGCTTAACTCAATAGATGAAACGTATTGTGTGTGTTTTTATCAATACCTGATCCAAGGGGCCTAATTCAAGGCCTAGTCCATTATGTCCCTCAGGTGGCGATAAACTCACTAAGGAAAGGTTCAAAGCCGAAAGCTACCTCTCCCGAATTCACGATACGAAAGGTTGCCCAACCTATATTTATTCTGTGATTTATTTATTGATTTATTATTTTCAGTCAATATTGCCTTTTGGGGGGGACTGTTGGAAGCTTATTCATGAAAATGCAATTTTGCCTTTGTGAATAGTCCCACATCGGAAAATGAGATGAATAGTAAAGGGTGTATAATGGTTCTCTCCTTATTGGGCTTTGAATAGTGTTTTGGGTTTTGTGGGCTTTGCGGTTCTACCACACACGCGCGCGCGCGCACGCACGCCACGCGCGCTCGCCACGGCCCAGCCCGCACGCGCCCGCGCCCCCTCGCACGCCGCACTCGGCAACACTTGTGCTTCTCAAGCGCTTCATTTTTGCACGTTTTACACATTTTGTAACGGCTGCATGCGGGTCACGGAAGCCATTTAACGCGTGCGTAACGGTCCCTTGGATTCAGCGGGGGTTACACTTTCCATCACCTATATAAAAGGAGGCTTGGAGCTCATTCAGACACACCCACGAAGAGGACAATATCTACCTCTTCTCTCTTCTCTACTCTTATCAGCCTCCAAGAAGATTCGGGCTACATATTGTACATATTCTATTTTCTGGCAATGTTTTCGTCTGAGCATAAAGCTCTGTGTCTCACGCTCCGAGTGCAGAGCCGGCCAGATTCCGGGGGTTTTTACCGCTAGGGGAGAGAAGACAAACTGCGCCAGGGCGATAGGCGGGTCCTTAATCTTCTAGGGCAGTGATATCACGACTGCTCCCAATCAGGCCTGAATTTTCTAACTCTTTAATTTGTTTTATATTATTATTGTTTTGACAGCAGTGTATGGGATAGTTTCTCCGTCATTCTCGGTTTCACTTTGAAAGTTGTTAATTTCGTAGTACTATTGTTCGAAACTATGGCAAAGAAACGAATATTTCTATCAACTTTGAAGTCTTTGATGCAAGTAACAAGAAAGATTTTAACTACTTCTGAAGCTTGTCTACTAGATGAGCTATCATCTCGTGCCTTTTTTTTTTATTTCATTTGTCATCTTGTTTTCCACCAAACAGCCGAAAATTTGGGTCGGGCCAAATTTGAGGTTTATTTTTTCGCCGGAGAAAAAATAATATACCAATATGTCGTCGAAAAATAAATGTACGAAACTGTCACTAAGCATAAACAAAATATATTAACTTGGTATTTTTGACTCTTGTTTTCCACCAAACAGCCGAAACCCACAATGCATAGTAACATAATGACACCGTGCTTTTAGTCCAGTCCTCAACGGTTCATAAAACAACCGGGGGGGGGGGGGGGATAAAAAGTAAATAAAAGGAAAGGAAACAAAAGAGAAGGTAAGTAGCCGTTGGAGTATTCAAAAAAACATACACACGCAAAGAAGTCTCGTGGGCCCTGCGAGATTCCCCGCTCCCACGCACGGCCGAGAACGCTCGTTCACTAACGGCTACTGGGTCCCACTCTCAGAATATATAGCCGTTGCTCCTACTCTCTCTCTCCCTCCCTCCCTCCTCCCTTAATTTCTCTCTCACTCCTGTCTTTTTTTCTCCCTCTCGTTACGAAATCTCTAGTTCTTCTGCATCAAATCATGACTGTAGAAGTGAAATCGGAGAAATCAGAGAGTACCCAGGCGGAGGAAGTATCAGATTCCCCCAAAGCAGGGCCCGTCAAAGCCACCGGAGATCCCCTCAAAGAACAGGAAGCGGAGGAGGAGAAACCCAATTCATCAATGGAGGAGGAGGAATCAGAAGAGCAGCCCAATCCATCCATTGAGGAGAAGAAATCGGAGGAACCCATTTTGGATTCCGAAGTGAAAAAGCCCGAAGATGAGCCCAAACCCGAAGAATCCTCAGACTCGGCGAAGGTCATAGAGAAGAGCTCTTCTTTTAAAGAAGAAAGCAACTTCCTCTCTGACCTCAAGGAGCTTGAGAAGAAAGCTTTGATCGAGCTCAAGGCCAAGTTGGAGGAAGCCATCCTCGAGAAGAAGCTCTTCAAGAATGAAGAAGCAGAGCCCGAGGAGACCCAAGAAGAAAATGAAGGGAAAAAGTCCAGTGAAGAGATTGATAAAGATCCCTCTCTATGGGGAGTCCCTCTATTGCCGAGCAAGAACAACGCATCCACCGACGTAATCCTCCTCAAATTCCTCCAAGCCCGTGAGTTCAAAGTAAAAGAATCCTTCGAGATGCTGCAGAACACTCTCAAGTGGAGGAAAGATGAGAGCATCGATTCTGTCGTCGATGAAACCGAACTGGGGTCTGATTTCGAAAGGGCTTGTTATATGGACGGCTGTGATCGAGAGGGGCATCCGGTGTGCTACAACATCCCTGCGGTGTTTAAAGACGAAGAGTTTTGTAAAAAGGCACTTGGGAGTGAAGAAGGGAGGAAGAAATTCTTGAGATGGAGGATTCAGGTAATGGAGAAGGAGATACAGAAGCTAGATTTGAGGCCTGGAGGGGTTTGTAATTTGCTTCAGGTTACCGATTTGAAGGATTCGGTTGGCGTTTCGAAGAAGGAGCTGAGGGATACCATGAAGCAAGCTCTTCAGACTCTGCAGGATAATTATCCTGAGTTTGTTTCGAGAAATGTGAGTCTTTTCCCCTACTTAAAAAGTTCACCTTTCTGATTGTGACATTCTTGCATCAAGTGTTGAAGTTATTTCATATTTGTGAAATGTAGCTTTATTCATGGTTGATTTTTGTGAAACATGCATTCAACTCATACATTAGACTAGCCTTGTCATTTACTACAAGAAGACGGAGTTGTTAAGTGCATGCTAGTATGAGAACATAATACCTGAACTGCTAACTTACGCAATAGAAGGAATATTGGAGTAATAGTATGTGCAATAATTTGATCCTTTTAGCTTTCTGTATTTACAATGTGGAAGTAGTGTTATTACAATAAAAGTCGATTCGCTAGCATTCTGTATCTACAATTTTAAAGCTTTGATATGCGTGAGGGTGCTTCTACGCGCTGCTCTTTGTAGTGCATCTAGTGGCAATTTCAAACCTGCAAGCTTTGAATTGAACATGAATTTTCTTTCTACTAAAATTGAGGAATGAGGCTAAGGCTCACTCCTCTTCACCCTTTACACGGCACTCACAAACACTCGGGTCTAAATCTCTCTCTCTTTCCAGATCTTCATAAATGTTCCTTTCTGGTACTACGCATTCCATGCTCTCATCTCCCCGTTCTTCACCCAAAGAACCAAGAGCAAGTTCGTCTTTGCTCGCCCCGCAAACGCCACTGAAACTCTCCTCAAGTAACCTTCTCCTCTCTTCTCTTCTCTTATTCTGGTATCCATCTTTTTGCCAATCATTTAGCTAACCCTGAGATAATTTATCAGGTACATCCCTGCAGAAGCTGTTCCCATCCGCTACGGCGGTTTCAAAAGAGACAATGATACCGAGTTCTCAGTCGAAGATGGTGCAGTCTCGGAACTGACTCTTAAGTCTGGCTCAACAGAGACTATTGAATTCCCCGCACCGGAGGTATCATGCTTGTTATCATCAGATTCCATTGAGCTTTTCACGTTAAGATGATTATCTATATTTATACGCCTCGGATGCTCATCATACTTAACCCTTTTGCAGGTTGGGACTACCCTGATATGGGATTTATCGGTGTTGGGCTGGGAAGTGACCTACAAAGGGGAGTTTGTGCCGACGGATGAAGGATCCTACACTGTTATCATTCAAAAGGGGAAGAAGATGGGGCCTCAAGAGGAGACTGTTCGAAACTCATTTACAAGTAGCGAGCCTGGAAAAGTTGTGGTAACGATTGAGAACAAGACGTACAAGAAGAAGAGGGCTCTGTACCGATACAAGGCTAAGAGTTCTCGACTGGACCGAAGTGATCCTAGAGAGTAGCTTGACGCTTGAGGGGATGAGAGGGAGAGATATTAAGAGTCAATTCTTTTAAGGGTGATGGTTAGTGTCCAATTCTTTTTTAGGAGATTTGGGGTGTTATCTTTTTTGTTGTATTTCGGAGTTGTTATACGAATTTGGATTGGATGTTATCTTTTGACGAAAATGAAGAGATCTTATTAGTTTTTAGATGGTCGTCGGAAAACCCCATTTAACTTTCAAAATATTAGAAAACCCCTCCTTGAGTATAACTTTCAGGCTTCGTGAGAAAAACCTAATTAACTCAGATAAACAGTTTTTATAATATTCAAACAGTCATACTGTATGGCTGATCGCGTGGCCTAATGGATAAGGCGCTCGCCTCCGGAGCGGGAGATTGTGGGTTCGAGTCCCATCGCGATCGTAGTTATTCGTTGTTACTTTTTTCATATTTTTTTAACAATTAATTATGTTAACAGTGTAACTTGCATTTTCTGCATTTCAACAATTAATTATGTTAGAGTGTAACTTATATTTTCTGCATTCTAGAAAGAGCTCTGCTATAGGGAACCAAAATATGGGACCATTGGAAGGGACAAATGAGATGTCCTCTCCTATTACATAATGAGCTGACATGACCAGCTCATTATGCAATAGGAAGAGGGCAATTTACCTGTCTCCTCCATTGGCATGACCAACTCATGACATGCTTAATATTTCAACAGAATAAGAGTCAATATTTGTAAGCAACAACCGCCATCTAGATCATCTTCCTCTTCAAAAAATTTCCACCTATTATTTATTTATTTTCAACGTCAACATTCTCAATTAAATTGCGAGTTACCTCCAAAAACAGATGAAGGACAGGGGGGAAAAAGAAAAAGAAAAGCCAAAACAAGGACTAAAATAGACTAGTTTTACAATTTGGGTACCTGAGTGAAGGCCCATACTAAGTAGATGTACAAAATGTGTCCACGGTATTTTCCTGTGGCGTGCTCATTTTGACCTGTAGAACATGAAAAAAGCCCATTGGAAAAAAAAAAATCCATACCTTCAACCTGTGGATATATAAAAGAGAAGAAAGTGAGGGAGGATAGTGATAGATAGATTATGACATTATGATTATGAGCTTGAAAAAGGTTAGAGCGTGCAATCTATTTACTCAGTAATTCAATTCACAGATTAAAAAAGGGTAAACGATTGCAAGGATAAAAATCATATCTCAACGCTCTCCCTTCTGATCCTTTCTCTAGTTTTTCTTTTCCTTTGCCAACCGTCTCAGCAAGATTGTAAATTACATCCAAAGCCGAAAAGGAGGAAAAATGAGATGGGGTTAAAAAGGAAGGGAAAACTCTTAAGATTGAGCATAATGGGGCCCACATGAATTAGTTTTTAAAACTGGGCCCCCCAAAGTATACGGGTCAGGCCGGAGCTGTGAACTTTCCATGGTTTTAGCTCGGCTCACTTCCAGATCACATAACAGCGTGTGGATGTAAGTCAGACGATGAGAGTGAGAGTGATGGTTTATGATATTTGAATACGACACTTTCGAAGTTTAGCTTAAATATCTGCTGTTTTTTTTTGTTTTTTTCCTCAATAGAGCTGGATTATATTATGAAACAATGGCCTCGGCTTGAAACTATGTAGTTTTCCTTATACTAGTCTTCTGTAATTGAATTTTTTTTTTAAAACACGTTAGTGATCATAATTTTATATAAGGGATATTTGTCCCTCAAATATTTAATAGTTCCATTTTAGTCCCTCAAATCTTAATTAATTGCTCATTGGTCCCCCAAACCCTAACGGGTCTTGTAATTTGGTCTTGAATGGCCAAAGTACCCCTTTGTTATGATTTTTCATTCAAAACCCATATATAGATAGATATTAGAAATATACCCATGATATCCTTGAGAGAAAGTAGAGGAACTATATCATGTTGGAGAATAATGTGTGGCGTTGAGTAAACAAGCCTAATATGTTTCTTCGCGCGCTTGACTAGTATTTCATTGATGTGTTACGCATCTTGTGAGGCTCTCGAACCTCTGTTGATCCTTGATGAACTGTTCCTAGCCATAGTTACCCTGAATACTTGAAGAAGAGAGAACGAGGGAGAGAACTGAGAGATTTAGGAAGAATTAAGGAAGAAGATGAACGAAGATTAAAGTGAGAGGAAACAGAATTCTTTTCATAGATTGCAATGATTTTACAACACTCTATTTATACAGTGTAATTCCCTCTCAAAAGAAACACTCAAAAGGAAAGTGCACTGTTTGTGCACGTGCACCAGTCTAACAAACAAAACAGAATTGTAACAACAAAACAGAAAATAACTGTTTCAGCTGAGCTGGACTTGAAACAGTTATTGGCCTGCTGAGCTGGACTCTATTTTGCAGATAGCTCCCTAATTTCCAAGAGGTTTGCAAATCAGACCTTCCTTTGTATATCAGTCCATTCGCCTCTGTGCATTGCTCCTTGATCAGACTGTCAGACTGTTCATTGCTTCCTTGACACAGAATCAATATTAACTCCTAACAAATTCCCTCCCCTTAAATTGGACATTGTCTCAAGGTCAAAGGTAGGAAATCTCTTGACCAAATCCCAATAAGACTCCCATGTGGAATTCAATTCTGTGCGTTGCTTCCATTTGATTAAAACCTGAGAAATTAAATGGTTACCCCTGACAATAGATCTCCTGTCTAAGATTGCCTCTGGCTCATCAACTATCTCCTCCACATATGTAGGAAAATCAACTTGAAGGACAATGTCAGACCCAATTCTTCGTTTCAACTGAGAAACATGGAAAACAGGATGGATCTTAGCTTGAGCTGGAAGGGCAAGTCTGTAGGCTACTTCACCAATTTTCTCTAAGATTTGATATGGGCCATAATACTTAGGAGAAAGCTTATGAGGTTTGTGTGAAGAGACACTAATTTGTCTGTATGGCTGAAGTTTAAGGAAGACCCATTCACCAATATTAAAGCTTCTATGACTCCTGTGTACATCAGCAAATTTCTTCATTTTCTCAGCTGCACTCTTCAAGCTTTCTTTCAAAAATGTCAGGGTGATGTATCTAGAAAATAAGGCCTCATCAACTGCTTGCACCTTACAGCTTTTAGGAATGTAAGAGAGCAAGGAGGGAGGGGGTCTTCCGTATACTGCCTCAAATGGAGTGGTTTGAGTAGATACCTTCCAAGTAGTGTTGTACCAAAATTCTGCTAAAGGCAGCCATTGACACCATTCCTTAGGCTTGTGACAACAGAAACATCGCAGATAGGCCTCCAAACTCTTGTTTGTTATTTCACTCTGCCCGTCAGTTTGAGGATGGTAGGCAGAGCTGAACTTGAGCTGGCTACCCTGCAGTTTAAACAGCTCTCTCCAAAAAGAACTAGTAAACAAAGGATCTCTATCACTTACTATAGACTTAGGTATACCATGAAGCTTGAAAACCCCATCAAAGAAAACCTTAGCTACTGATTGAGCAGTATAAGGGTGTGTAAGTGCAAAAAAGTGAGCATACTTTGTGAGTCTGTCAACCACTACCAAAATAGCAGATTTGTCACCACTTTTAGGCAAACTAGTAATAAAATCCATTGACAGATCCTCCCATATATAGTCTGGCACAGGTAAAGGCTGCAGGAGACCAGGAGAAGCAACATTCTCCCCTTTAGCCCTTTGACAAATATCACAAGCTTGAACATATCTCTGGACATCCTTCCTCATTCCCTTCCAGTAAAAAGACCTCCTGAGCCTATGTAATGTTCTGGTAATCCCAGAGTGACCTGCAGAAGGGCTAGCATGGTGCTCTTCCAGTAATGAGGCCTTAATGTGTGTAGCAATATAGCTGATAAGGATTTTGCCCTTATAATAATACACCTTCCAGTAATGAGGCCTTAATGTGTGTAGCAATATAGCTGATAAGGATTTTGCCCTTATAATAATACACCACATTCTTCGTACAATAATCCTCAACTGGTAATTGTCCTTGTTGTAATTTGTCATCAAGTTCTTTGAAGAAAGGATCTGTGGAACACATTAGCTTAATTTCTTCAAGCCAATCATTATGGACAGTGGAAATTGCTGAGAGACCCATGGTTTCCTGGGTAGCTTCTTCTTCATCTTCATAGATTCTAGACAAGCCATCAGCAGCTCTATTCAACCTACCAGGTTTGTATTCTACGACATAATCATACCCATGTAACTTGGCCAACCATTTGTTCTGGATGCCTGTATGTATCCTTTGCTCTAGTAAGTACTTAAGACTTTGGTGGTCAGTTCTAATAACAAAACTCCTTCCTAGTAAATATTGTTGCCACCTCTTAGTTGACAGGATAATTGCCAGCAGTTCTTTTTCATAAGTTGATAGAGCAACATTCCTTCCCTTTAGAGCATAGCTAAAATAAGCTATTGGTCTCTCTGCTTGCATCAATACTGCCCCAATTCCAGAATCAGAAGCATCACACTCAATAATGAAGTTCACACTGAAATCAGGCATTGCTAAGATTGGGGGTTGAGTTAGTGAATGCTTCAAAGATGTGAAGGCCTCTTCAGCAACTGGTGTCCATTTAAAGGCCCCCTTCTTCAATAGGTTAGTCAGGGGTTGGGCTATCATTCCAAATCCCTTGATAAACTTTCTATAATAACCAGCTAGACCTAGGAAACCTCTTAACCCCTTCAGTGTCTTAGGTGCAGGCCACTCAATAATAGCCTTAATTTTGAGAGGATCAACCCCAACTCCTTCCTGTGATACAATGTGCCCCAAATACTCCACTTGTCTCTTGCAAAAGCTGCATTTTGACATTTTTGCCACCAACTTGTGAGCTTCCATGATCTCAAACACCTGCCTCAAATGAATCAGATGATCTTGCCACTGCTTGCTATAGACCAGTATGTCATCAAAAAAGACCAATATGGATTTCCTGAGCAGATTTTTGAATATATTATTCATAAGAGCCTGAAAAGTTGAGGGAGCATTTGTTAGACCAAATGGCATCACTAAAAATTCAAAGTGTCCATGATGTGTCCTGAAGGCAGTCTTTGGTATGTCCAGCTCATACATTCTGATCTGGTGATAACCAGATTTTAGGTCCAGCTTAGTAAAGAACTTGGTTCCATGAAGTTCATCAAGTAGTTCATCAATGACATGAATGGGAAACTTATCCTTGATGGTGGATTTATTGAGAGACCTGTAGTCAATGCACATTCTCCAACTACCATCTGACTTCTTTACCATAACAACTGGAGATGAGAAAGGACTGTGACTTGGTCTAATAATACCTTAATGGAGCATTTCCTCAATTTGTTTTTCAATTTCCTCCTTCAAGAGATGTGCATGTCTGTAGGGTCTGATACATATAGGTTTGGTGCCCTCCTCTAATGGAATTTTGTGATCTATTTTTCTGCTAGGAGGGAGGTGAGGAAGCTCCTGAAATATTATCTCAAATTCTTTAATCAAATTGTGCATATCCTCAGGTAACTCCTCTTGACCTACTTGTTTTGGTGATTCTTGCAAATTCACACTACACAACTGAAGGAAATAGCCTTCCTCCTGTTCCCTGAGATTTTTAGCAATAGTTTTTTCACTAACCACTTGCAGCTCACCTGGAATGATTCCCTGTAAGACCCTCCTAATTCCCTCAGTGACAAATGTGACTTGCAATTTTTTGAAGTTCAATGTAATGTCTTCCAAGGTCTTCATCCAATCAGCCCCTAGTACAATCTGACTACCCCCCATAGGCATGATTAACAAATTAACCTGAATTTTCACTCCTTGACAGTCTAATGGCACCTCTTGACATACTCCACCTCCTTTTATCAATTCTCTTTTCTTTGATTTCGTTGTAACCGGATCTAAAAAAAGACCGGATCTTTTGTAACCACAAAAAGTTGTTATTTTGAGATCACAATGACATCAATGAAGAAAACGATTTTCCCCGCGAACATAGGCTTTCAGCTAGTTCTAGAGTTAGAGAGTCTTGATTATCCTCCTCAGAAGCATCTTCATTTCTATCTATCCCACCTTCTAAAATTCCTTCCATTATGAATAGCTTCTTTTCTTTGCATTGATGGCCTCTGTGCCACTTTTCATCACAAGTAAAACACAAATTCTGGCTTCTTCTTCTATGTATTTCTTCAGGAGTTATTTTTTTTATTTGAGAAGGGTAACGTGAGGTATCTTTTGTAGGCATATTATTAGAAGTGTTATGTGAAGAACCACCTACAGTGAAGGAATTCCAATTTCCTCTGGGTCTCTTATCATTCTTCTGTTTTTCTTCAAACAATTTAGCCAAGGAAACAGCCCCTTTTAAAGAAGATGGTCTAGCAGCTGCCACTTCATACTTCAACTCCTCTTTAAGCCCCCCTATGAACCTCTCAAGGATGTGTCTCTTAGAAGGCTGATCATCTAACAATCCCAAAGTTTGCTCAAACCTTCCTAAATATTCTCTAATTGTAGAAGTTTGTTTCATGGTGGAAAAAGTGTCATAAGGCCTTGAGAGTTCACTGGGACCAAATCTTGTGATTAATTCTTCTCTAAAAACATCCCATAGATTGTAATCTTCATTATTTCTAATCATCCACCTATACCACTGTAGAGCCTCATCTCTCAAATAAAACGAACAGACTTTTACCCACTCATCACCCTTTATATCATAGTAATCGAAAATTTGTTCTGTTTGCTCTAACCATGCAATCACATTTTCATTACCAGAGAAAGATGGAAAATCCAATCTTAAAGACTTTGGTTGAACTAGCTTTTGATTGCTAAAGAAAGAATTCTGTTGATTCCAGGAATTACCAAGATTATGAGTTAATGAAAATTCACCACTGGAATCAAACCTCCTTGGTTGTGGCTGCTGAAACTCAGGAGTTTGATTTCTGTTGCCTGATCCAAGAATTCCACGATCACTTCTGGATTCTGAACCCACAGTTCTTGAATTGCTCCTCAATTCATTGTCTGTTGCTCCTTTATCCACCTCCATGGAGTTTTTGAGTTCCTGCAATTGAGTACACATCACATCCTTGGAGTTCTTGAGCTCTTGCAACTGAGAGGATATCTCCCTTAATTGTGCTGCTATTTGTTGACTGAGGAATTTCTGTTGATTGATCTCATTCTCCATTCGATCAACCCTTTCACCTTGATTGCCTTCACTCCCAGGAATTTCATCTTGATCAGCCATGGAATCCTCAACAGGGACTGCTTCAGATTCCAGTTGCTCTGATACCAATTGTGAGGCTCTCGAACCTCTGTTGATCCTTGATGAACTGTTCCTAGCCATAGTTACCCTGAATACTTGAAGAAGAGAGAACGAGGGAGAGAACTGAGAGATTTAGGAAGAATTAAGGAAGAAGATGAACGAAGATTAAAGTGAGAGGAAACAGAATTCTTTTCATAGATTGCAATGATTTTACAACACTCTATTTATACAGCGTAATTCCCTCTCAAAAGAAACACTCAAAAGGAAAGTGCACTGTTTGTGCACGTGCACCAGTCTAACAAACAAAACAGAATTGTAACAACAAAACAGAAAATAACTGTTTCAGCTGAGCTGGACTTGAAACAGTTATTGGCCTGCTGAGCTGGACTCTATTTTGCAGATAGCTCCCTAATTTCCAAGAGGTTTGCAAATCAGACCTTCCTTTGTATATCAGTCCATTCGCCTCTGTGCATTGCTCCTTGATCAGACTGTCAGACTGTTCATTGCTTCCTTGACACAGAATCAACATTAATTCCTAACACATCTAAACATTTATAGTTCTGATCACCAATAATCCCCCTCCCTCCCTCCTTATATAGTTACAAATGTATCTATAAAATAAAGAGTCAAGGAAAGCCTGCGGGTTATTTTATTTGAATCGAATCGTATTCAAAACAGGAAGTTCAAGAATGGCTTTGACAGCTAATTTCGATATAAAGCACACATCCTAATTGTCCATATATACACACGTGCAAATATCCTTTCCTAAGGTACAACTCACGGGAAACAGGCTGTATGTAGAAGACTTGCTAGTTTAATTGACGTGAAGGTTTCCAATTCCTAACTATACATCTCGCAAATACTAGCGCGTTGACTCCATCTATTAAAGTTCATTTATGAACCAACTGTTGGAGATATTAATCTAAGCTTTTTTAATGCAACTTTTTAAGGAAACAACCGATATTTTGCAACTTAAAGGCTTCTTAATTAAGAGCTAAATTAGATCTAAAGAACCCATAAAAGACATAATCAATTATCTCTACTAGCACACCATCTAATTTTCCACCCAACATATAAACACAAAGAAAATAAATTTGGATAAAAAAAAATGCTTGTACACAAAATTGGATAGTCAAGAACCGGAGAAATAACGTATAGTATATATATATTTATATATATATATATATATATATATTATATATATATATATTATATAATTTAATATATATATATATATATATATATTATATATATCTATAGAGCTAAAACTTGTGTCAACTTAAGTGGACGTCCCTAAGTTTCTTACCCATTGATGATCACTTATTGAGCTGCTTTGTGGGATGATCCGCCTCCGTTGAACTTGATTCTACATATTCAAACCCACACACAATTTGGCGTTGAATCGTTCCATGGTTTGACCCCCGTCGAGCCCATGGTAAAAAGTTCTTATTCATTATGAAACCAATTAAAATTGATACCCGAGTTGGATGAAGGGTCCAAACCCCATGGACGGATTAACCACAAATTTGGTGTTGTTGGGTTTTTTAATATGTAAGGGTACAAGTTCCAACCGGAGCGGATCTCACAAACAAGCCAATCATCGATGGATCATCCAATGGGTAAGGAAACTTAGTGGAGACCTAAGTTGACACAAGTTTATACTCTTCTCCTTCTTCTATATATAATATGTATATATATTATATATTATTAATATATATATATATTTTATATATATATATTTATATATGATATATATATATTTATTTATATATATATATTTGACAAGTTACTTTTGTTGTTCTTAACATAGGATATGAAATTGGTTTTGATTATTTATAATGTTTTATCTTTTTATAAAAAAATCTTGTTCCCATTTTTTCTATTGACTGTTATGTATAAATTTCCAGTGTTCTTCTGAACTGGACCATATTTGTTATTATATTATCTTGTAGTTATACGCATTTATATATTTTTTTTGTGGGGATTGACTCTCTACTTCCCAACTAATTATTTCGCGTAGTGTAACACAGAGAGAATTATCATTAAAATCATTAGTTAACCTTACTTGGTGTTTCCTTTTTTTTCAAATTCTGGACCTTAGTTAAGAGCAGTTTATCCCGACAGGTCCAGTTCTCTCCTCTTCCAGAGATAGGTCTTCGATAAAGCATGGGAGACGTTTTGTATTATTAATTCTCAACAGCATCTGATCGTAATTCAAGCCAGATTCTCATCCACAGAGACCTCTATATTGTTTTTGCGGGTGAGCATCTATAATTTCACGAATCTTTTTTCGCAGGGTCGTAGATATTACCAGAAAATGACCCCAAAAACTACGACAGGTTTTATATGCAAAAAAATAAAGTCTATCGATAAACCAAAACGTACATAAAAAAAAAAGCATTAGCATAATATATTGGTTCCTTTTGAGAAGGAGTGCGCACAAAAAAACCACGATATTTGGGCACCCCGAATTTTTAATTCAACATGTGCCAATCAATGAAGTCTGTAGTTTACACCTTACCTGACTAAAGGGTGTTCCACCATAGTCTGTCACCTCTATTGCCAATGGCGAATGGCGTCGTGGTTCCATTGCTCTTTCGATCATCTCAACCTTTAAGTCAAACAAGAGACCAAGTTATTCTCTACGCCGAAGTCCGAATCAGCACTGCCCTTTGCACTCCATTTCATATAATTGATCCAAAGCTATGTCTAAATCTGACAGTGGTAATGATCCTTAGTATTTGATGCGTCTAAAGAATTTCTTACCTCGTTTGTCTTACGTTCCTTAAATGATCTATATGAGAGAGATTTGCATGCAAGTCAGGCATAATTAGCAGGGAATATATGGGAAATGTTATGTCATGGAGTAGACTTAATTACTCTAACACATCAACGCTGTGTGGTGGCTCTGGTCTAACTAACTATTTGAAATTGCCCATCGCTGTTCCCTGAAATAAATCGCTAAGTGCGCCCATCGTGACTCGTTCAATGTCGTTCTAGTCTGTAGTGCTCGGTGACGGACAGTATCTTCTGCAACGCATTGCTCTTACAACGCATATATTGAGAGAAAATTTCATCAATACTAATGCCCGGAGTGCCCATTTTGGACAAAATACAAGCTTTTTGGACAGAGGTTACGCTCCGATGGCTTCCTGGACGTAGGGACAGTATGATTACCTGACACTTCCAATCCATGAAAAGGATCCTGGCATATGATTAATTACATAGATAGTTTAGAGAGAATTATTTATATCCGTTGTTAAGATATAAAGTATATTGCTCTATTTTCTATACTATGATCCATTTACTACTTATATAAGTCATCACTTCACTCACAAAAATCTAGTTTAATATAGCTGGCTGATCAACTAACATTTTGGCCTTTATACAAGCCATAAAAGTATTATATCGGTATCTTATAAGACCTCTTGGATGTAGGCTATCATATTTCTCCTGAATGCCAACTCGGCTACGTAATAGAAGAGCTCCAAAAGGAAAACAGCACCCCGCGCCGCACCACCCGCACGACCGACCCACCCGACCTTCTATATTTGTTAATCACACAATACCCCTCTGCTAATATAAATCATACTACCTCAACCAAACCTTTAAGTTCCACCCTCCGAGACTACCCATTCCACAACAAAATAAAAAATAGTTTCAATCAATAATGCACAGAAAACATTCGTAACATACCCCTTCGCCTAAACACTCTAGTATAGAACCCAGAGTGTGCGTACAATTTACTTTCTTCTCCTCACACACAGCATATTTCTATCATCCTACTTGCTCTTCAGGCACCCGCGTCTATCCAGCTCCTCTTGCACCCAATGCTTTCCTCATAAAGACACGCTAAGTTGCAAACTTATTCAGATATGTTCAAAACTTCACGAGATCACCGTACTATCTCGGAAGATCACAATGCCTCTTTCACCAGCCTGCCTGTTCACAATCTTCGTACGCTCCTTCAGGGATCCTTTCACCCTCTAAGAGACTTTTCGTCTACTCGGTACTCCCCTCTCAAGCTGACGTACACCGTAACAACACGCTCATTCGGTTCCCAGCACCCTTCTCGCGTCGCGGTTTTCCTAAACCACCACACGTTTGCTACCTCTGCGTTGTGCCCATGCGCACGAATGCGCGATAACCTACGGTCTTCTGGTCTACGCCATGCGACTTCAGACTCTTACTGATTTGAGCAGCGCTAATTGAGCCAAAATGACTCTGACGAGTCACCCATAAGCTTCTTCGTGATTTCCGCCTTGATATCTCGACACCACAATAAAGTAACACCGCTCTGCCTACAAACTGCCGCCGCCGCAGCAACTCTTTTCGCGTCTCTGAGCTAGCTGCATGCTCCTTCGCTAAGGTGATCGCGATAACTTATCGATCTGTGAAGTTCGAATCCCTCTCGGGTGCCAAAGCTGGGGATGCGCATCCGCTTCCCGACCGATAAGATTTGATATTTTTATCACATCTTACGTTTTGTATTTCTTGGTTTGTGACTCATTCGGTTTTGTTCCTGCTTCCCAATTTTGCCGATTTATATCAGAGTTGAGACTTGTATGCCTGCACTGTATATAAGAGCCCTTTATATTTGCTTTATTATGAAGCATACCATTCGCATTAATTCTTCAGTCGATAACTTTTTTATAACTAATAAGATAAACCTATCTCCTTAAAAGAACTCCGATTCGTCGTCTATTTATACTTTTATATCGTCTGCCGAGGCATGACCAAAAATTTTGGCACTGCTGCATTACTACTTCACCGGCGATAGTTTTGCGCCCTCGATCGTACGGTCTTCAGGCACCCAGCACACCTACCACAAGAGTATGTGTGAGGTACTTCGTATTATCGCGAGTACTAAGTATTTATGGGAACGCACTTGCGGCCGGTGATAAGTCTGCATATCGTACGGCCGTGACTGGACAGGTTTTGCACGAGTGCTTGAAATATTAGAGGTTGTCTTCGAATCTGACTCATTCTATGGGGGAGGAGCTGTTTTGGGCGATAAGGGGCGGGGGAGCAGCGAGTTTTGGGGTGGTGACGGCGTTCAAGATCAAGTTGGTGGATGTTCCTCCGGTTGTGACTGCGTTTAATGTTTTCAGAAATTTGCGTCAGAACGCTACCGAACTTGTGGCAAGGTGAGCGCACTTGATTACAAAATTGGGCTTGGTTCTACGTAGCACTATTCGAACTGCGTACAGACATTTCTAGCGGGCTCTATTTCCCTCACATCGTTACAAAAGATAAATGTTTTAAGCATCCAAGTTCTCATATTTTTCAGCGTTATTACACGCAGGTGGCAAGAAATCGCGCACAAGTTCGACGACAACCTCTTCATCAGGCTAGTAATCCAAAGAACAACAGACAACGGTCAGCCCAGCATCCAAGTTCTCTTCAACTCCCTCTTCCTCGGGGACAAAAACCAGCTCCTCTCCGTCGTGGCCACCGCCTTCCCTGAGCTCGGCCTCGCCGCCTCCGACTGCACCGAGATGAACTGGCTCCAACAAGTCCTCTTCTTCAACTCCATGCCCCTCAACAACCCCCAAGCCCTCCTCACTAGAACACGCTCCTCCAACAACTCCTTCAAAGCCAAGTCAGACTTCGTCACAACGCCAATTAACGCACGAAACCTAGAGAAGATATGGAAGTTTATAATGGCTCCTCAAGACCAGCCCTTGGTTTTGATTTTAGAGCCTTTCGGCGGTCGAATGGATCAGATACCCCCCTCTGCGACGCCCTTCCCGTATCGACGAGGGTTTTTGTACAATATACAGTATGATATGAACTGGGCAGACTCATCAGAGACGCAGAAGCATTTGCAGTGGATGAAGGATCTGTACAGTTTCATGACTCCTTTTGTGACCAAGAACCCAAGGGGGGCTTATTATAACTACAAGGACTTGGATCTGGGGAGGAACGAGGATGGAGAGGAGGCGAGCTATGAAAAAGCGAGGGTTTGGGGGGAGAAGTATTTTGGAGGGAATTTTAAGAGGTTGGCTATTGTCAAGGGTAAGGTTGATCCTCAGAACTTCTTTAGGAATGAGCAGAGTATTCCACCTCTTTTCGCTTGAGCTAGGATGCATACGTACGTACGTGCACACTGACGATATATATCCATGTATATATAGCCGGCCAAATGAATGTATCACAGGATTGTTGAACAAATTTTCACTGTAGCCTGATTTTAATTTTTTATTATCAAAATCGACTGTGTATCCTTTTATTTACTGAAATCGACCGGTTTTCTCGCCACGTCAGCGTCGTGGCGAGAAAGCTGGTCGATTAATTTTTAATCGTCTTCGTAAACAGTCGGGGTTGGCAACCCCGACTGTTTAGTCCATCGCCTGTTAAGAGGTTAACTAAATGGTCGGGGTTGGGAACCCCGACCATTTCGTAAGAGACCTATTTCGAAATGGTCGGGGTTCCCAACCCCGACCATTTAGCAGAGCCCAGCGATAGCTGGGCTGAACGACGGACAAAATGGTCGGGTTTGGGAACCCCGACCATTTCGAAATAGGTCTCTTACGAAATGGTCGGGGTTCCCAACCCCGACCATTTAGCAGAGCCCAGCGATAGCTGGGCTGAACCACGGACAAAATGGTCGGGGTTGGGAACCCCGACCATTTCGAAGCTCATTTTTAATTGGTCGGGGGCCAACCCCGAAAGTAGTCGGGTTTGGGAAACCCGACTACTTATTCTGGGTCCCCACCACCGTATAAAAGCCACCGCAACCCCCTTTCCCCGATCCCATCTCATTTCTCCGCCTCTCTCTTCTCTCTCTTCCGTCTGTTCTCCCAAAACCAGCTTCAGATCTCAATTTTGAGCTCGTTTCTTCGGCGGAACTTCAAATCAAAAGTTATCTTAAACGTATATTGGTAATTTCTTCTACTCCTCTCCTCTTTTAACTTGTAGAAATGTAGGATTTTTTTCTTAAAAATAATTTGCTAGGGTTTTCATTCATAAATGAATTTCGTGGGCTAGATTTATCTGTGAAATTCGTTTGTATGATGATTATTATCGATGTAATTAACTTTTAGGGCATATAATGTTCAATTGTTCAATTTTAGGGTTTAGGATTTACAATTTGGGAATTAGGGTTTTTGGTTGAAATTATGTGAGATTATTTGCATATTAATTTAATTTTTTATATTTAAATGATATAATTTTCTTTTGAATAGGTTGAACAATATGATGTTTATTGTTTGTTCTTATGGTGGGCAAATTAATTATGGGATGAATAATATGCCAATGTACGTCGGAGGGGTAACGACGCCATTAATGATCTCGGAATCATATAGTTACTACGACTTGGTTATGGAATTACACCGAGTTACGGAAATTGACCCACGAGAATACCGACTGAAAATTATATGCAATTGGCCCATAGCTATTGATAGAACATCCGCAGTGGAGATCTCGAACGATTATCATATGAGTATTATGTTTAAATTGGGCAAGTCGCAACAAACGGTAGAATTGTTTATTGAAAAGTTACCACATAATCCGTGCCAAATATTCAAACCTCCAGGAGAATTCTCACGCATGTTAGATATGAGAGTTAATTCCGATGGGTTTCTTTCTTCTTCGAATGAAATGGAGCGGGCTCAATTCGGTGGAACGTCAAATGTCATGAATAACGAAGTCTCTTATGGAAATATGGGGCCGTTAAGTAGGGCATCAATCGAAGAGGATGAAAGAAGCAATGACTCGGGAGGTGAAGAACAATATAGTGCACCAGTTGATAGTATGCAATTTGTTACCCAAGATGTCGAAGATAATCCGGAATGGCCTGATGAGGCTTACGTTAATAATGACTACGTTGAGTATGAAGAACCACCCCCCGACGAGTTTGAAGATGATGAGTGGATTCGTTCTTCCACAGTAAAAGATATGTGCATCGGTGAAAGTTCAACTCGTAGAGGAGATGATGACGCCCCCTTTAAAGTTGGTGATTTATTCGAGACTAAAGACCAATTGGTTGATGCTATTCGTGAATACTCTTTCGAAAAGAATTTCAAGTTCAAGCAAGTTAAAAGCAATCGCACAAGTTATGATGCAATATGTTTTATGAACACACAAAGAACAGGTCTGACCGAGGGAAATGAAGCTGATTACTCATGTCCTTGGAAGTTATATGCATTTGCAGGAAAGAAACACAATTTTCAATTTAGGATCAGTGAATACTGCGGTGTTCACACATGTGTCAATCCAATATTAGAGCAAGATCACAGTGGTGCATCTGCCTCTTACATAGCGCGGTTGATTATGCCAAAATTAAGGAAGAAGCTTGATCTAACGCCCGATAATATAATTGAGAAAGTGCTTGATACCAAGTTCATTAAAATCTCGTATATTAAAGCATGGAATGCAAGAAGAATTGCGATGACAAAAATATTTGGTGATTGGGACAAGTCTTACGCGACACTAGCTCAATATCTTGATGCGATCAAAAGAAGTAATCCTGGATCTGAATACAAACTCATAACCAAAGAGATCGATCCGGGAGTTCATCAATTCACCTCCGTTTTTTGGGTATTTGGGCCTTCTATTGAGGGGTTTAAATTTTGTCGGCCTATTCTTAGCATTGATGGCACACACTTATACGGTAAATACAAGGGTGTACTGCTTGTTGCTACAGGAGTTGATGCAGATGGTGGCTTATTTCCTTTGGCCTTCGCCGTTGTGGAGGTCGAGAACAGTGAAAATTGGGAGTGGTTTTTTTCTTGCATTCAATTATATATTTTTAATGTGTTGCCTCCTAGAAAAATTACTTTCATATCTGATAGGATGAAAGGTATTCCAAAAGCATTGTGGAGGAGATTTGGCTCTCATCACCATCATCGCTATTGCTTACGACACATTAGAGCTAACTTCAAAAAGAGCTTTAGTCAGATTCATTTACAAAACCTTCTGTGGCAAGCGGGTTGTACGCCGGAAACATATGTGTATGATCGGATACGCGATCAAATCAAGGCAACATCTCAAGCTGCACATGATTGGATTGAGAGAAGTCTGGGCAGTGATTACGTCGACCGGTGGGCACTCAGTAAAGATGGAGGGAATCGGTTCTGCATGATGACAACCAATTGTTCTGAAAGCTTCAACGGGGTACTTAAGGGGGCTCGGGCAATGCCCATACAGGCGTTGGTTGCGAGGACATTTTATAGGCTCAATTACTATTTTGTCAAGCGGCGAGAGGATGGAGCAATGTGGGCCTCGTTCTTGACACCAAAAAATGAGGCGATTTTAGAGGCTCGAGTTAAGCAGGCGAGAGGCACGAAGATTGTTAGATTTGCTGTAGATGAATGGGAGGTTACAGACAAACATGGTCACAATTACACCGTCAATTTGGGAGGTGCACATTGCACATGCACCTGTAACATACCAGAATTGCAAAAATTGCCTTGTCCACATGTCATAGCGGTTACGTCCAAGCAATCGGGGGGTGCAAATATTTCGTATTACACATACGCTTCTGAGTGGTATCAATCAAGCAACTATAGAGAGGCATATAAGCAGTGTTTCCACCCCGTACATGATAGTCGTTATTGGCCACACTATAACGGGCCGCATGTGGTGCCTCCAAGCTATAAGAGACAAGCCGGACGCCCACGATCAGTACGCTTAAAAGGTACTATGGATGAAGGCCGGGAAGGAGCTCCGAAAAAAAATAGATGTGGATATTGCAGACAAGCCGGGCATAGAAGATCTCATTGCCCGACCAATCCAAATAGATAGCAATTAATGGGTACAATTTTATACATTTGTAAATCAATGCTTATAGTAAAATCAATGCTTATAGTCAAACAATGCTTATAAATCAATGCTTATAGTAAAATCAATTTTTTTCTAACTCAATTATAGATCAATTAATGTATCATCGTTATATGTGCAGATATTTCAGTTATGGAGGCGGGTCCATTGACACGTGATGTTCTTTATGACCAAGAGCGCCACCGATCCGCGAAGATAGACGCTGGGGAGGTAAAGTGCAATTTTATTATTTTCAATTATATATAAATTTCAATGTAGTTGATTGTTACTGAACATTTGCACTGTTTACTACATGCAGGCCCCGAGTATTACTATTGTCGATCATACCCGTGCACATTCTAGCTGGGAGTTGACGGATCCACAGATACAATATTATGTGCGTCAAGCCGGCTTTTTTGAGTGTTCACAAATTAAATGGGTAAGACTTGATTGGGCACTTTTGACGGCATTGGTTGAACGATGGAGGCCCGAGACAAATACTTTCCATCTGCGCCAAGGAGAGGCGACGATTACCTTACAGGATGTTGGGGTTATACTTGGCCTCAGAGTAGATGGTGATGCAGTGACGGGCACCGATGACTTCCACTATGGCACTACGTGTGAAGAATTGTTGGGTCACACTCCTACAATGAAGGGGGGAAAGATCAAACTCGAATGGTTAAGGAATAACTTTCAGAATGTACCGATCGATGCGACTGATGAGATCATTAAGCGCTATGCCCGTGCATATATTTTACATATGATCGGTACTATTCTGTTTCCGGATTCCACTAAGGATTCCGTGCACGTGAGATGGTTACCGCTTCTTGGGGACCTAGAAGAGTGTGGAGAGTTATCTTGGGGGAGTGCAGTGTTAGCCTACTTGTATAGAGAGATGACGAAAATAGCACTCGTACAAAATAAAGAATTGAAGGGCTGCCTCACTTTGCTGCAGATATGGTCATGGGAGCGATTGCATATGGGAACACCTGATTTGAGGGAGGCCCGCGCTCTCGATGGGCATATTCCGTTAGGCTGCAGGTATTATTAAGATGCATGTAATTTTAGTGCTTTATTTCAATATATACTAACCCGTTGTATATAAAATAGATGGAATGTGTCCAGATCTTGGCAAACCTCTCCAAAGGGGCATGAAAACTTTTACAGAAATGAGCTTGATCAGATGGAGGATGAACAGGTATAAAAATTATAATATCTAAATATATTCAATTATGCGACCAATTGTTACCAATATCTAAATATATTCATTCAATATCTCATAATATCTTCTTTATAGGTCAAATGGATGCCCTACGAGCTAGTGTTGGAGTCACTACCGGATATTTGCCGAGAAGGTGAGGATGTATGGCGTGCTCGCGTCCCCCTTATATGCTTTGAGATTGTCGAAATGCACTTGCCTGACCGTGTGCTTCGACAATTTGGACTACGGCAACATATTCCAGCGCCTGTGGAGAGAATAGAGAGAGATCCAAGAAAAGGTGCACATCGTGCTAATTGGCAAATAATTCGCCAAAATTACATCCATAGGTGGGTTTTAAGGGAGGAACAGGTAGTGATGGAGAGGGCTGATGCACCTGACCTAGGTGTGTACCTACGGTGGTATTGGGGGATTACTCGCCGGTGGATATTTCAGGAAAACAAAGCCCCGAAGGAGTACATACCAAGAGGCCCAGTCGAGAGAGAGTTGGTAAGTGTATAAGAAAAATATACAATTATTTTCTGAGTTTTATTTTCTCACCATCCACTTGATAATAATTTTCTTTCGGTTTTTATTTTATAGGTACAAGAGCTCGAAGAGCTTTCCGGAATGGCACATGACGCATTGCGCACGACTACCGAGCAGGAGCCGAGGAACATGTTCCTTCGAATGATAAAAAAGATACGGTCGGCTCTTCAGAGGACGCGTCATGCAAGCCGTGATGGACGGGAGGAGCGACCAATTGAGTATGGGCGGCGACGTCGACGAGATCACACGGGGGCGGGATCAAGCTGTGCGCATGATGAAGCTGGCGGCTCACAGCAGACTCAGGCCGAATGTTCACAGGAGGTTCGAGACGACGCGGATAACATGCACTCCCAACTTCACACACAACCGGACGAGGAACTTATCCGAGCTCACGTCGAAGGTGATCGAGGAAGGGGGAGAGGAAGAAGAGGGAGAGGGAGAGGGAGAGGAAGAGGGAGGGGAAAGGGCATTGTTGAAATTTGTTAAGTTTCGATGCACTTGATAGGATGTTTGCGTTTGAGTTGCAATTTGGACTTGATATGTTGTTTGTGTTGCGATGGATTTGATATAATGTTAAGTTTGCGAATATGAATTGTACGTATTATATTTGTGTTTGTGATTGTATTGTGAATTGATAACAGGAGTATGATTGCATTTTAGCATGTGTTATTTGTGATTACATTTTGTACTACAGGAAGTATGAGTTTTCCAAGTAAATGTGGGCTGGAATGGGGTCTGCAAAATGGTCGGGGTTGGGAACCCCGACCATTTCGTAAGAGACCTATTTCGAAATGGTCGGGGTTCCCAAACCCGACCATTTTGTCCGTCGTTCAGCCCAGCTATCGCTGGGCTCTGCTAAATGGTCGGGGTTGGGATTTTATTTACTGAAATCGACCGGTTTTCTCGCCACGTCAGCGTCGTGGCGAGAAAGCTGGTCGATTAATTTTTAATCGTCTTCGTAAACAGTCGGGGTTGGCAACCCCGACTGTTTAGTTCAGCGCCCGCTAACAGCTTCACTAAATGGTCGGGGTTCCCAACCCCGACCATTTAGTTAACCTCTTAACAGGCGATGGACTAAACAGTCGGGGGTGCCAACCCCGACTGTTTACGAAGACGATTAAAAATTAATCGACCAGCTTTCTCGCCACGACGCTGACGTGGCGAGAAAACCGGTCGATTTCAGTAAATAAAAGGATACACAGTCGATTTTGATAATAAAAAATTAAAATCAGGCTACAGTGAAAATTTGTTCCAGGATTGTTTATTGTTTGCAGCCAGATCGAGCTGCAGGTAACATTGAATAAAAAGTTTTAACTGTCTATATATGAATTGTAACTAATTAATGGATCCTTGTTTATTAATCCTCGCTCGCGAGGTTGATTAGTTAGTGGACAATTAATCCCCCATGCAGATGCTCTTCTCTCCATCAGAATCCGCAATCAATCAATCCTAACTGTGGAGATGACATTAATTAGAAACCCAATTCAATCAATAATGTAATCACCCAATAGTTTATGAACTGCTGCTAAAATAGCAACATCATATAGTTTCCATGTACCTTACTTACTTCCTTCTACGTACTCAAAACAAATAATAATTATACAGCACGCTCTAAAGAGAATAGCTTATAAAAGGCATCAACAAACACCAAAATAATTGATCATGATTCAGCAACGCAAGTAATTCTTGAGTTCCTTAAAGATTGTCTATTCTTGTATCCACGGCATTAATTATGAACATAGAGAAGTTGAACAAGTTATAACAGTAACAATAATAATAGCTCAGACGCAAATAACCTAATTAGGCGAGAAAGGTCTAGATCAAGAGAAAGATCGAGAGAGACCAAAAACACAGACCTGCTAGAGGATCATCACCACCATCCAACAACGGTGATGATGACGCCTTCTTAATATCGATCGATCTCGTCCACACCGAATTTTTTTCAAATAATAGGAAGAAAACAAGGATTTCATGTATTTGTCACCCTCCAAAATTGTACCTGTGCAAATTAATTAATAATTGGGTCAGCGCCATGCATGGATAATTCAGATTCAACAGCATAAGTACGTTGTTCCTAAAACCTCAAAGATCATCTAGTTTAATAATTGGGTCGATCAGCACCATGCACGCATGTTGGCTTTGAGAATAGAATCAGCCCAAGTACACAACCTGTAAGCTCTAAACAAAACCTGTAAACAATGATTTCTGGGAGAACGGACAGCAGCAAGAAAAACCAGAGAAAGAAGGCTCTGTTTCGGTTGATGAACACAGGCCGGATGGATTTTTGAGCAGGGACTGATTTTGATTTTATTCACTTTCTTCTAAACTCATCAAGGTTGTTTACATATATATAAAGACATAGGGATAAGATTACAACTCTAATCTTTATCCAATAACTAGAAAAACTATCCACTAACTAGTATTCTACCATAACTAGAACTCTATCTAACAACTTGGATTCAAACTAACAAACCAGACTGATTAACCACTCACATTCTCCCCCTTAATCTGGACGAGACTCTAAGTTCCTTACTCCTAGTAGCTCCCGCATCTCGATAAACTTCACCCTTGCTAGTGCCTTCGTGAGAATATCCGCTCGCTGCTCGCTCGTGCTCACGAACTCCACTTTAATCTGTCCTCGCTCAACACACTCACGAATGAAGTGAAAACGTGTGTCAATATGCTTGCTTCTTCCATGGAAAACCGGATTCTTCATCAAGGCAATCGCGGACTTGTTGTCGACGAAGAGTGTAACCGGCTTGGGAGATCACTGTCAGTGAATCCCACCAACTCTTCATTGCCTCGACCTCGTTTGTACACCAATCCGTAGGACATAGTACCCTTCACGTACCTCAAAATATGCTTGACAACCTGTCGATGCAAAACTGTAGGGTGCTCCATGTACCTACTCACAATCCCCACGGCATATGTGATATCAGGTCGGGTGTGAGTTAGATACCTTAAGCATCCGATGATGCGTTTATACTCTGTCACGTCCACCGGTGTTCCTTCAGAATCCTTTACAAGCTTTAGCTTTGCTTCCATGGGATATTGTGTCGGGTTGCAATCCATCATGCCGAATTGACCCAAAACTTTCTTCGCATAGGCTTCCATGGGATATTGTGTCGGGTTGCAATCCATCATGCCGAATTGACCCAAAACTTTCTTCGCATAGGCTGTCTGCCTTAGTGCAATGCAATCATCTCGCTGATCCACCTCGATACCAAGACAATAGGATAGCAATCCAAGGTCACTCATCTCGAACTCCTTTATCATTTGTTGCTTGAAAAACTTTATCTCGTCCGCCCTCGAGCCCGTAACGATCAAGTCATCTACGTACACGCCAACAATGAGTGTATCCCCTCTGTTACTCCTTGTGTATACCGCCTGCTCCTGAGTGCATCTTGCAAATCCGATGCCCTTCATGCACTTGTCGAGGCGCGTGTTCCATGCCCGAGGTGCTTGGCGTAGACCGTAGAGTGCCTTTGAAAGCTTGTAGACCTTGTGCTCTTGATTCTTCACAACGAACCCTTCAGGTTGAACCACATACACTTCTTCCTGGAGATCACCATTTAGGAATGCCGACTTCACATCCAAATGGTGCACCTCCCACCCGTTCTGTGCTGATATAGCGAGGATTATTCTGATGGTATCAAGCCTCGCCACAGGTGCAAACACCTCATCGAAGTCCACGCCTTGCTGCTGGACGTACCCTTTTGCTACAAGTCTTGCTTTGTGCTTGAGAATGTTGCCTTCATTGTCCTTCTTGAGCTTGGACACCCATTTGAGACCAATAGGTTTAGAACCCCGTGGTAACTCCGTGAGTACCCAAGTTTTGTTCTTCTCGATGGCCTCCAATTCCTTCTCCATAGCTGTCCGCCATTCTTGATCTGATGCAGCCTCGAGATAGTTCGCAGGTTCTTCAGAAATCAGGAACAATTCCTCTGCAGGAAGATCAATCACCTCCGTCTCTGCATAGATGTCCGCCAGGGATCGGTAGCGTACAGGAGTCATCACTGCAGCTTCAGGAGGAACCTGCAGCAGACAGTGGACTGTCTCGGCCAGCTGCAGGTGGTTTTGTTCGGTCTGAAAACTGCCCAGATTGGCCTCTCGTCGGCTCCAATACGGCGGGGATCGTTGCTGCAATTACTGTACTCGGACCAGCACCAATTTGTGGGCTGTTCTGGCCGGCTGCTGGCAGTCCAAACTGGACTTTCTGCTGTCCAGAAAACCGGACTGCCTGCTGTCCAGTTTGGACTGCAGGAGATGCACCGGCTGCTGCGCCGGCTGCTGTGCCGCCCGCTGTTGATTCCTCTTCCGCTGCGAACTCTACCCAGCTGAGTGGTTCTACGTCTCCATCCGCGCTCCATTGCCATTCTTTTCCTTCCTCGAACGCGACATCCCTGCTGACACGTATTTTGCTATGTTGAGGTTCGTAAAGACGATGCGCTTTGCTTCCTTCCTCTACCCCAATGTACACCATTGGTGTGCTCCGATCGTCGAGTTTCTTGTGTGAAGGACCTGCAATTTTCACATGCGCCACACATCCGAAAACTCTCAAGTGTTCTAGGTGGGGTTTCTTACCAAACCAAGCTTCGTAAGGTGTGTGGTCGTGCAACGCCTTGGTTGGTAGTCGGTTGAGGATGTACACCGCGTGCCTAACCGCTTCGCCCCACATGGTTCCAGGCATATGCATGCTTTTAAGTAAGCTTCTCGTCATGTCCATCACCGTGCGATTACGCCTCTCCACTACACCGTTTTGCTGCGGGGTGTATGGTGCAGTGAGATGACGCTTGATGTCGTAGTCTTCACATAACTTGGTGAACTCCTTTGACAAGAACTCGCCACCACGATCCGTCCTCAATGTCTTCACCTTGTGGTCAGATGCGTTCTCAACCTCTGTTTTGAACTTCTTGAAGGTTTCACAAGCTTGACTCTTGGCCTTCAACATGCATACCCACATCCATCGGCTGAAATCATCAACGATAAGAAGGAAGTAGTTGTTCCCAGCAAGTGTAGATGGGGTGATAGGACCACAAAGGTCAGCATGTAGTAGCTCCAGCGGCTTCTGAGCTCTGAAATTTGCTTGCGAAGGGAACGACAGTCTTGCTTGTTTGGCGACAAGGCATCCTTCGCATAGTTGATTCGGGTGCAAGATCTTCGGCAACCCGGAAGCCATCATCTTTTCAGTCATCATCTTGAGGGCGAAGAAATTTACATGCCCAAGGCGAGCATGCCATAACCAAGCTGGATCGTTAATGTTCGCCATCAAACACGCCGGCCTGCAAGTCTTTAACTCTATCCTGTACAATCGGTTAGTTGAACGTGTCACCCTCATCAAGAGAGCACCGTTCCTATCAAACACCCTCAGGAACTCGTCAGCAATAACAACCTTACTCCCCATCTTCAGTCATCTGACCAAGCTAATAATGTTAGATTTCAAACTCGGAATGTAATATACCTCAGGTAGTAGCCTTTGATCGCCGTTGTTGCACTGAAAGAGGATAGAGCCTTTCCCCTTGATCTCTACCGCGGATCCATCACCAAACTTGACGGTTCCTGTAATGTTCTCGTCGAGCTCCTTGAACTTGCCTCGGTGGCCGGTCATATGATTGCTAGCTCCATTGTCTAGGTACCAAGTGTTGTTGTCAACATGTGCCTCCCCCGCTGTAAGTAAATCCGACATCACCTTCTCCTCATTAAGCAAAATGATACTTGACGATTCCTCTAACATAGCCATCATCAAGGTTGGCTCCTCGTCATATGCACGGGTGAGATGAGCCTCCTGTTCATGGTTGCGGCGTTGCTTGTGACACTCCGACTGAAAGTGCCCGTATACCCCGCAATTGAAGCATTTAATGTTGGATTTGTCTCGACCGCCGCTTGTGCTAGTCTCCCCCTCCTGGCGAGCTGCACCTCCATGGCCGAAACCACCTCCTGGACGTCCTCCTCTGCCGCCGAAGCCGCCTCGGCCTGCCTGGCCGCCGTGCTCCCCTCCGCGGCCTGCTTGGGCAGTGTGGTGCTGCTGGCCGCCTCGGCCTCTTTGGCCGCGGCCACGTAATCAAGTTGTAACCGAGATCAAAGGAATCAAAGTCACATTTTCTTTATTCTCTTCTTTACAATTTTCTCTACATACACGGATCTTGTTGACGACTCCTGTCAACTTCGTCGAAAAATCGTCGACGTTATCATTCTCCTTCATCCGGAGAAGTTCGAACTCGGACTTCAAGGTCTGCACCTTCGCGTTCCTCACACGATCCGCTCCTAGGTGCATTGTTTTCAGCGTCTCACATGCCTCTTTTGCCGTCTGCTTCTCTGTGATCACCATCAAAGTCTCTTCAGGAATCCCCTGATAGATGGCCGCCAGCGCCATCTGATCCTTCCTGTGTTCCACGGACGCGCCTGCCGCGGGCTCAATGGCATCCCACACGTCTTGAGCCTTCATGTAGACTTTCATCTTGATTGCCCACGAAGCATAGTTGTCCCTCGATAACGTCGGGTATTGAAGAATAAGCGAACCCACCTTGGTCGTCATCTTCTCTGAACTCATCATCGCTTCAGATCTTGGTTGGTACTTAGGCATACACCGCTCTGATACCACTTGTTGGCTTTGAGAATAGAATCAGCCCAAGTACACAACCTGTAAGCTCTAAACAAAACCTGTAAACAATGATTTCTGGGAGAACGGACAGCAGCAAGAAAAACCAGAGAAAGAAGGCTCTGTTTCGGTTGATGAACACAGGCCGGATGGATTTTTGAGCAGGGACTGATTTTGATTTTATTCACTTTCTTCTAAACTCATCAAGGTTGTTTACATATATATAAATACATAGGGATAAGATTACAACTCTAATCTTTATCCAATAACTAGAAAAACTATCCACTAACTAGTATTCTACCATAACTAGAACTCTATCTAACAACTTGGATTCAAACTAACAAACCGGACTGATTAACAACTCACAACGCATACTTCAGATTCAACATCGTAAGTATGTTGTTTCCAAATCCTCAAAGATCATCTAGTTTTATTTTTTTCTTTGGAAAGTACGTCTTTGACGCACATAACAATAACATCAACAATCATAACTAACGCTTATTTGGCGCACATGGGAATCGAACCCACGCTCCGACACGGCTTTAATTGGGTTGTGACCTACTGAGCTACCCAATCATTTATTTTCATATTCGTACCCTTATTAACATAGAGAAATTTAATGAACAAGCTATAATAATAATTCATGAGATTCGATTAATCTTATAATTAGGAGGGAGGGAGGGAGGGAGGGAGGGAGGGAACATTCACCCAGAAAAACTGACCTGCTAGAGGATCACCCATGGATTTATAATATCGCTATGACCCCATATTTCAAAGGTGACGATGACAGCAACAAAAGAAACCCAAAAATATTTCGGGTAGGTGTGAGGCTCTAGAGCCTCGATTCACCCTGGTGGAGTTGTTCCTAGCCATGATAAATATAGTATCTTAATTTTTTGTACAACTATAATATCAACTCTTGATATGTTATGTTGATCCCTACTTGTTTTGCCAGCGAAGTGAATTGTTCCATTTCATTGAGTTAATTTTTTTCTGTAGTATATCAATACTTTGTTCATTATGATTTACAGGTAGATGGGTGTTTGATATTTTGTTTTATTTTCCATGTTTGAAGATTTTGTGTAGGTAAACTAAGATGGATGAGGACATATACAATCAATTGGTAGAGAAAGGCTAAGGAAGATGGCTATGATGTGAGTAAATAAAATGTATAAATATGTCGTAAATGAAATGTAATTATATGTGACTGACTTAAACTATATGTAACTGAAATGTAACTATATGTAACTGAAATGTAACTATATGTTCTCTCATCTTATATGTATCATTGTTGTAGATGAATCATCTATTTGTTGTTCAATGCACAAAGTAGATTCCTAACCAAGCAAAAAAAAAAACTACTGTAGTAATCATATCCTAGACGAAAATTCCGTCTAGGATGCTAAAAAATCCGTCTAGAATACTAATTTTTTTAAAAATAAAAATAAAAAAAACATCCTAGACGGAAATTCCATCTAGGATGGTTCTAGACGGAATTTTTGTCTAGGATATCCATTGTAGATTGAAAAAATTATTTCACTTTTCCCTATATATTGATGATGGAGGGAGGGAGGAAGGCATCCGAAGTGGGGTCCCAGAATTAATGCACAACAACGTGTACAACCTCTTGCGCGTCGCTATCAGCAACCATCGTAAGCGATTTGGATCCTCTAGTACATAATCATAACTATTAATTATCTAGTTGATAATTATAATTTTTTCTTTGAGTTTGCAAATTAGGAATGCGTGCAATACACGAGACTAGGGTGAATGATAGATTTAAATTATGTCATAATAGCTTACTAAGTAATCAACGATTGAGATTAAAAGTAGTGGTCTTTATAATATATTTTTTAATGGAGAGGATCCAAATTCCATCGTAAGAGCGCAGAAATTAAGCCAGAATGAAGATCTTAATTACAAGGCTTTCTGTACGTGCTTTCTTCGTCTTCATCCATCCACACCCCTCCTAATTGACAATCAGTCGGTATATCAACGCAGTGATCAGATCAATTAATTTCCATAAAGTCTTATTGGTCATAATTAATTACTTCTCTTGAACAGTTAAGGATAGAAAACAAAAGGATTCATTATGGAATATTATTAAATGGATCCATAA
>NC_033799.1:845981-850038 GCF_001876935.1 Asparagus officinalis | reverse complement strand
AACTATGGGGTGTCGCACAAAACCCTCTTGAAAAAAACTCAAAACTTTAGGGAAATGAGTATAACAAAACCCTCTTGAAAAAAACTCAAACTTTAGGGAAATGAGTATGATGCCAATAGCCTTTAGGGAAACGAGTATGATGCCAGTAGCGATAAAGTTAAGTTGAGAGTGAAATGAGTATGATGCCAGTAGCGATAAAGTTAAGTTGAGAGTTTTTTACTCAAAATGTTTTAGATATTTACAAATTATAGATAAGGAGTTTTGTGACACACCCTATAGTTTGGGCGATGGGCGGGTGGGGTGGGGGGGGATTGGTTTGTGAGATAAACAAAATTCAAGCAGGTTCTGTGCAACACTGCCAAAGTTTAGAGGGTTTTCCATAATTAGCCCATTTTAAAATGCACAAAATGAGGGTCTTTTTATTCATATTGAATTAATGAATAATATTACTTGATACAAAAAGAAATTATGTAACACCATGCTTCTCTTCACCTAGAATTCTTGTCAAATTAAAATTTCTCTTAATAGAAAATTCTAAAAATAAAATTTTTAAGAATCCTCAAAGCAATACTATTCATAATTAGAAAATTCAAAAAAATCAAAAAAAATTATTTCTTTTCATTTTTAGTATTTTTATTATTTTATATTTACCGGTTTGTATTCTGTTGTTTCACCCACTCATCAAAATCCGATCTTAATGAGAAACCTTCTAAAAAAAAAAGAAGAAGAAGAAGAAGATGATGAAATTGGTGAATATCTTAAAGAAAGATTATCATACTTTAAAATTTGTTTTATTTCTCTGTATTTATCTATTTGTTTAAAATCTTATTGAGACTCTTCTAGGATTGTCAAATGGGCGGTTTGGAGTGAGTTTTGTATGAGTCATAAATGGGTGGACACATTTATACCCATTTGCCCATCTATGACTCATTTAGCATCACTTCTCATTATTATGGGTGCATTTGGTCCGAATATGGCTTGAATATGATACTTATCAGATTTATATCCGCTCACCCATCTCAGATATGGATATAATATACATTGGTAAGAAAAATTCATATCCATATCTACTAAAATTAGATACATATAAGGATATATATGTAGATATATTAGTGGATATGCATGTGAATACAAAACGGATATGAAAAAACTAGATAGTGTTAAAAAAATATAGTTCATGTGATACAAACGAGCTCATTAATATGTTCATTATATCTGAAAAGCTAAGATTAGGCGTCTTGATCATCAAAATTAACCTCAAATCTATAATCTAAGAATTAAAAGTATCGTAATTGTACATGTATTTTGAATATTTTAAATACGGCTCTAGATATTTCACCACAAAACCATATCCGTAACCATATCCCATCAGTTATAGATTTAAATAACCATATCTGTATCGTAACAGATACGATTATGAATATTTCCTCGGATACATGTACAGATACAGTTTAACACCCCACTTATCACCCGACTATTTATTCCATGGGTGAAATCTAAAATTCTTTCAAAATGCAAAACCATATTTATAACTATATCTTGTCAGTTATAGATTTGAGTAATTATATGTGTATCCTAACGGATACAGTTGCATATATTTTCTCGGATATGGAATGGTTTAACACCGCCACTTCTCACCTGCCCATTTATTCCATGGGTGACCCATTAACCTTAATCTAAGGTCTGTTCAAAAGCAATTTAGATGGAAGTGATTAATCCATGTAGGATTTCAATTATTGCAAGAGTGGCTTTCAAAATAGTGTTTTCATCACTATTGTCATAAAAACCACTATTTTGAATACTACTCTTGCAAGAATCAAAATCCTATAAAGAGTAATTTCTTCCCTCTCAGTATAAATGAACCATCATGATTGAGAGAATTTGATCCTTTTCAATTACCACTTAATTAGAGAGGAGCTATATCTCTTTTATTTATAGTTACGTTTCCCCCCCTATTTGAATGAATGTAATTTGATGAATCTTTATAATGAATGTTCCAAAACCATTTGATGATCTTTTTATTTGTTATGTAGTTTAGGTGGAGGGGATTTTATTGTAATCTAACATAATTTGTTCATATTCACTAAATTTCGGCGGTGGTAACCTTTAGAACATTTTCGGTAGATAATTAGTTAATCTTCGAAAGTTCCGATTGGTACCAGACAAAGACTAGTCTTCGGACGGATGTATTAAAAAAGTATTTCACAAGAAAATAATAATTAAGAATAGTAGATCGGTCTGACTGATCATAAATGACATCGTGGCACGTATCATACAGAGAGATCAAAAATTGGATATTGGATATGCGGGTCGGGTTTGGAATTTTGGGTCGGGTAGTTTTATGTAATTACTTTAGATCTGGGCTGGGCCAGGCGTTGTTTTGCGGATATTTCTAAAGCCCACTCATTTCTTTTTCCTTTTTTCGTTTTTGGGCTTTATGATGATGAACCATGACCAAGGAGCAGGGGACCATTTTTGCAACTTACAAATGGTTCCATCATCTATGTTTTGTTTGTGTCACAAGCAAAAATCCTATTGAAATAGTGCTCTTCAGCTCAAATAGTCACTCTTCTTTTCAAAGTTAAGAAATAATAAATACTTGTGATGGGATTGGTCCATTACCATTAGAGATTGTCTCCTGTTTCTACACTGGAGTTAATTAAAAAAAAAGGAACTCAACCAGGACTCCCATGAGATTAATAGTAAAAAATTAGCTCCAACATACACCCATTTATGTAACCCCTTATCAGTTATAAACCACATTATACTCGCGATTCTCTCCATTTCTTCTCTGAGAATACAGATACTATTACTTTTCATATCACAACCATCCATTTACATTCAAATAAACCAAACACAAGAAATAGGTCACATCATCCAACTCATCTCATCTCCATCACATCTCATATTTAAAAATCATTCACATCATCCAATAATATGGTGACAACTCATCTCATCTCATTAACATTTCATTTCCACCAATTTCCTCCAAAAAAGCTAGGAAATCGATTTCCTTAAGTGTGAGTCACATCGATCATCCAATAATATAATGACAACTCATCTCATCTCACCTATTTTCTTATTTTTATGAATGAACCAAACACAAGAAAAAAACTTATTACATGAAATATGTTTCTTATAATTTATTTTCTTATTTTTTTTAGTTAACCAAACAAGCACAAAACAAATTTATTAAAAAATCACTCACATCATCCAATAATAATGTGACAACTCATCTCTCATTCTTTGATTTTCTTCTTTTTTTAGCCAACCAAACAATCTCAAAATAATTTATCTTAGAACTAGGTTTCCTATTCTTTGATTTCCCTCTTTTTTTAGGCAAACAAACAGTTTAGGAGATGATATGAGATGAGTTGTGGGATGAAAATAATATTTTATTCAATGTTCCGGTGAGTTTTAGGGATGGAAATGAATGAAAATAATATTTTATTAATTTCCATGTACCCTTTTCCTTTTCTTGATTTTTAGGAAACCAACCAAACAGCCCCTAAATATTGCTATTTTCATACTTTTCATGAATTCCCCTCTTTTCCTTTCTTTTTTTTTTACTTTTTTTTTTACTTTTTTTTTGACATTTACATAGCTAAAGTATAATGAATGGGCAACTCACAAGGGGTCCCATGCGTGCAAAACACCATCCTTTCCATACCCTACCTCAACACGCTGACCCTAACACCTCAGACCCTATATAAACCCCCATAATTAAACTTCATGAAACCATTCATTCATTCAAGAATCAAACTTCCAACAGGGGGCAAAAAAATGGCAGCAACACTCGCCTCATATTTTGCTCTTCTCCTCTTCATCCTCTTCACAACTAAATCCCATGCATTTGTATCCACAAACATCAGCAACTCCCTTGACAACTTCGTCCAATGCTACCAAGCCCTCACCCACTTCTCCGCATCCCACACCGTCCACACGAACACCTCCTCCCGCTACAGCTCCATCCTCTTCTCCTCCGCCCAAAACCTCCGCTTCATCGCCGCCTCCAGCCCCTTCCGCTTTCCGGCCATCATCATCACCCCCGACGAGG
>NC_033799.1:844553-844827 GCF_001876935.1 Asparagus officinalis | reverse complement strand
GAGTGTGTGTGTGCGTATATATATATGGCTTCATTATTTTTAATGATTCTATAGATAGATCCTAATTAAGTAAGTAATTAATTAAACTGATCTATCTCCTCTAGGTGGCAAGACGTAGCTCCCAATCTCGACAACAACTTGAACATCCAAGTCACGGCAACCGCCTCAATCAACAGCCAAGGCACCACCGCCATCAGACTCCAGTTCACCGCCCTCTTCCTCGGCAACTGCAGCACCCTCACCAACATCATGGCCAATAGCTTCACCGATCTCC